>NC_052158.1:156437928-156730415 GCF_902713615.1 Scyliorhinus canicula | reverse complement strand
GGGTATGTGCTGTGGGGGGTATTTGCTGTGGGGGTATTTGCTGTGGGGTATGTGCTGTGGGGGGTATTTGCTGTGGGGGTATGTGCTGTGGAGGGTATGTTCTGTTGGGTATGTGCTGTGGGGGGTATGTGCTGTGGGGGGAGGGTATGTGCTGTTGGCGGGTATGTGCTGAGGGGGTATGTGCTGTGGGGGGAGGGTATGTGTTGTTGGGGGTTATGTACTGTTGGGGGGGTATGTGCTGTGGGGGGTATGTGCTGTGGGGGGTATGTGCTGTGGGGGGTATGTGCTGTTGGGGGAGTATGTGCTGTGGGGGGTATGTGCTGTGGGGGGTATGTGCTGTGGGGGGTATGTGCTGTTGGGGGGTATATGCTGTGGGGGGTATGTGCTGTGGGGGTATGTGCTGTGGGGGGTATGTGCTGTGGGGGGTATGTGCTGTGGGGGGTATGTGCTGTGGGGGGTATGTGCTGTGGGGGTATGTGCTGTGGGGGGGTATGGGCTGTTGGGGGAGGGTATGTGCTGTGAGGGGTATGTGCTGTGGGGGGAGGGTATGTGCTGTGGGGGGAGGGTATGTGCTGTGGGGGGAGGGTATGTGCTGTGGGGGGTATGTGCTGTGGGGGGTATGTGCTGTGGGGGGTATGGGCTGTTGGGGGGGTATGTGCTGTGGGGGGTATGTGCTGTGGGGGTATGTGCTGTGGGGGGTATGTGCTGTGTGGGGGGTATGTGCTGTGGGGGGTATGTGCTGTGTGGGGAGGGTATGTGCTGGGGGGGTATGTGCTGGGGGGGTATGTGCTGTGGGGGGGTATGGGCTGTGGGGGGTATGTGCTGTGGGGGGTATGTGCTGTGGGGGGAGGGTATGTGCTGTGGGGGTTATGGGCTGTGGGGGGAGGGTATGTGCTGGGGGGGTATGTGCTGTGGGGAGTATGTGCTGTCGGGGGAAGGGTATGTGCTGAGCGGGGTATGTGCTGTGGGGGGTATGGGCTGTTGGGGGGGTATGTGCTGTGGGGGGTATGTGCTGTGGGGGGGTATGGGCTGTTGGGGGGTATGTGCTGGGGGGGTATGTGCTGTGGGGGGGATATGGGCTGTGGGGGGTATGTGCTGTGGGGGGTATGTGCTGTGGGGGGTTTGTGCTGTGGGGGGGATATGGGCTGTTGGGGGGTATGTGCTGTGGGGGGGTATGTGCTGGGGGTGTATGTGCTGTGGGGGAGTATGGGCTGTTGGGGGGTATGTGCTGTGGGGGGTATGTGCTGTGGGGGGTATGTGCTGTGGGGGGGTATGTGGTGTGGGGGTATGTGCTGTGTGGGGTGTATGTGCTGTGGGGGGTATGTGCTGTGGGGGTATGTGCTGTGTGGGGGGTATGTGCTGTGGGGGTATGTGCTGTGGGGGGTATGTCGTGTGGGGGTATGTGCTGTGGGGGGTATGTGCTGTGTGGGGTGTATGTGCTGTGGGGGGTATGTGCTGTGGGGGGTATGTGTTGTGTGGGGGGTATGTGCTGTGGGGGGTATGTGCTGTGTGGGGGGTATGTGCTGTGGGGGGTATGTGCTGTGGGGGGTATGTGCTGTGGGGGGTATGTGCTGAGGGGGGTATGTGCTGTGGGGGGGATATGGGCTGTGGGGGGAGTGTATGTGCTGAGGGGGGTATGTGCTGTGGGGGGTATGGGCTGTTGGGGGGTATGTGCTGGGGGGTATGTGCTGTGGGGGGGATATGGGCTGTGGGGGGAGTGTATGTGCTGAGGGGGGTATGTGCTGTGGGGGGAGGGTATGTGCTGTGGGGGGTATGTGCTGTGGGGGTATGTGCTGTGGGGGATATGTGCTGTGGGGGGTATGTGCTGTGGGGGGTATGTGCTGTGGGGTATGTGCTGTGGGGGGTATGTGCTGAGGGGGGTATGTGCTGTGGGGGGTATGTGCTGTGGGGGGAGGGTATGTGCTGAGGGGGGTATGTGCTGTGGGGGGTATGTGCTGTGGGGGGAGGGTATGTGCTGAGGGGGGTATGTGCTGTGGGGGGAGGGTATGTGCTGAGGGGGGTATGTGCTGTGGGGGGTATGTGCTGAGGGGGGTATGTGCTGTGGGGGGTATGTGCTGAGGGGGGTATGTGCTGTGGGGGGAGGGTATGTGCTGAGGGGGGTATGTGCTGTGTGGGGGGTATGTGCTGTGGGGGGTATGTGCTGTGGGGGGTATGTGCTGTGGGGGGTATGTGCTGTGGGGGGTATGTGCTGTGGGGGGTATGTGCTGGGGGGTATGTGCTGTGGGGGGGATATGGGCTGTGGGGGGTATGTGCTGTGGGGGGAGGGTATGTGCTGTGGGGTATGTGCTGTGGGGTATGTGCTGTTGGGGGGGGGGGGGGGGTATTGGCTGTTATGTGCTGTGGGGGTGGGCAGAGCAGTGTTAATGCCACACTCCGGGGTGAAGCTGTATTAGCCTGAATACGGTAAGTGTGGGCAGTGGCTGCTGCAGCTGCAGAATGTGGATACAGAGCAGCCGGCATTAACATGGCGAGAGAGCTCTGCTCAGCTCCACTCTCATCCCCGCGCTCAGCAAAGGCATTTCTCACTGAGGCCATTTAATGAAGATTCAGGGAGTACAGGGCACCGCGAGCGAGGGGCAAGCACACCACACACCACCCACAGGAACAGAGCTGAAGGTAAGAAATAATCCAGCAAACCCCCAATCGGGAAACGTAACCGTGGCAGAGGAAGAGAAATTGCAAATCTCATCCTTTTCCCAATTATTCTTTGCTGTAAATTGAGTTTGACTTGTCCCCCCACCCTGTTGAGACTGGGGGGGGGGGGGGGGGGTGAGATGAGACCCCCGGGCACAGCTTCGCGGTGGCTCAAAGAGATAAAGTTGGGAAAGTTTTAACCACGACTTTTTTCTAAAATACAGAAAACTTTTGTTTGTTCCTAATGCTCCCGCTGACGGATAGAGGGGGTGGGGGGGGGGGGGGCGGTGGAGAGTTCCATCCTGTGTAATTTGGGGAGGGGGCTGTGTTTTAAGAGTGTTTCAGTTAAATTTCTTTCCATCCGATGTGGAGGGGAGGGGGGGGGGGGGGGGTGGGTGTGGGCAGAGGCTCCCAACTTTGCAGATTCCACTGTGCTGCCCCACAGCAGAGAGGGCTGCTGACTGGCGGTGGGGACAGTTTGGGAAGAGTTTCCTGGGGGTGACTTTGGCATCATTTCACCCCTTTCCTGTTCAAAACTGGAAATCGACTGGGCAGCAATTAAAACTTAGGAGGGAACAATAAAAAAAAATTGTGCGGGGGGTGGGATTCCAATCCTCAACGTCGAAGTTTTTATTTTTCGCATTGAAAGTTTTTTCAGTCCCTTTGACGATCGGTGCA
Source organism: Scyliorhinus canicula (assembly GCF_902713615.1). Lineage (NCBI taxonomy): Eukaryota > Metazoa > Chordata > Chondrichthyes > Carcharhiniformes > Scyliorhinidae > Scyliorhinus > Scyliorhinus canicula. Next base: position 156,727,082 of record NC_052158.1, on the reverse strand, counting down.
GTTTGCTAACTTTTTATTACTTTTTCTGGTGTGTGGGGGGGGGGGGGGGGGGTGCTTGTTGGAAATTGAAGACATATTTTGCAAAGCTGTGAGTGTGTGTGTGTGTGTGTTCCACAGTGGCTACATTCCCAGCATACCCTCACATTCCAGCCAGACTCTCGATTCCTCAGGAGGGGAGGAGAACATGGGGGGGGGGGGGGGGCGTTTAGGGTGAAGAAGAATAAAATGGGAACTGTTTAAAGTTCGCCCCGACCAGCGGACGTGAGTCACTGGGTCGAGCAGGTCAATGTCCAAACGTTTGTGTTGCCTTTTAAAAAAAAACCAAAAATCGCCCATTCTGTTAATTCCTCAGGAGAACCTCATTCAAACTGAAGTTGAGAGGGGTGGTGGGGGGGTGGGGGTGGACAAATAAATGGGAAGTTTGCATTGCAGTTCTGACCCCCCCCACCTCTCACCCCAAAAGAACCCCCCCCCCCCCCCACCCCAGTGGGTCACTTGAGGGGAGGAATGATTGCCCTGGGGGGGGGGGGGGGGGGCGCAGTTTGCTTTAAGGTGCTGGAACGTCAGTCTGAAATGGCAGACAGTTAGGAGGGTGCTGGCCTCGACAAGCCACCCACAGACCATCAGGTGTCGCCCGCAGTCCCAGACATTTCACCCAAAACAAATCTGGATCCATGGGGCATCTTGGAGGAGGAGGAGAGAGAGAGAGAGAGGCGAGCAGAGATTTCTGATATTTGCATTCCTCGCATCCTTTTTAGACAGCAGAATCTTCCAAAAGAAAAAAAAAATCAATTTGCCTGATGTGAAATTTTAAAAGTGTTTCCAGGACCTGTCCTTCCACACCCGCCCCCAATCCCAAAAGGTTTCAGCCCCTTCTTTGTGTCTGGCTTTTCAAATTGCGTTTTCTGACCACGCAGTTGGAATAAAAAAACCGACCGTATTTCCAGGAAAGTGTGTCTGAATGGTGAATTCGGAGCATCTTTGTGTCTATTTCCAGAGGGAGGGAGGGATTGGCCTGTCAGTTTCCCCACTCAGTTTCACACACACACCGTTCACTGGGATCAGTTTCAGTCTCTCCCCCCCCCCCCCCCCCCCCCCCCCCCCCCTCACCTGGCAGAGCTGGGGGAAAGTTTCTGACAAAACAAACCAGTAAATGGATTAAAATGTGACCCCCCCCCCCTTCCCCTCGCCTCCCCCCCCCCCTCCCCTCCCCGGTTTGGGAGTGAGGTGGGTGGGGGGAGGGGGTGCTGGGTACCCCGAGAGACGCATTTCCTTTTTAAACTGTGAGAAGTACTTTGCTAAATATTTGTGTCTTGAGGCAGTGCCAGCGTTGCAGTCAGCCAGGAATGGAATGTCACTGTTTGAGGTTCTGAGGGCCGGCATCAATGCGAGAAGGCAGCATTGCTTCCCAAACCATCTGAGCTGCTTAACTCTCAGGGAGCAGACAGAGGGCTGGGGGGAGGGAGGGGACGGGAGGGGAGGGGGGGGGGGGGGGAGAACCTCTGGGGACACCTGCCACCAAGAGGTACTTTCCCACCCTCCCATTCTGGTGTCACCCCTCCCACCCCCATCTCCTGGCCTGGCAGATGCTGACCTCTTGCTGGGGGTGTGGGGTTGGGAGATGTAACCACCTTTGCCCAGGGGGCAGCACGGCCGCACAGTGGTTAGCACAGTTGCCTCACAGCGCCAGGGTCCCAGGTTCGATTCCCCGCTGGGTCACTGTCTGTGCGGAGTCTGCACGTTCTCCCCGTGTCTGCGTGGGTTTCCTCCGGGTGCTCCGGTTTCCTCCCACAGTCTAAAGATGTGCAGGTTAGGTGGATTGGCCATGCTAAATTGCCCTTAGTGTCCAAAAAGGGTTGGGGGGGGGGGGGGGGGCTTACTGGGTTATGGGGATAGGGTGGAGGTGTGGGCTTGGGAAGAGTGCTTTTTCCAAGGGCCAGTGCAGACTCGATGGGCCGAATGGCCTCCTTCTGCACTGTAAATGCTATGTGACTGATTGCAAGTTGCTGCCTAGTTCCCCCCCCCCCCCCCCCTCTCCCCCCTCCTTCCCTTGAACTGGGCCACACACCTCTCTCTCAGCAGGAGGCACTAGACCCCAGAAGGGAGAATGAAGGCTTGTCATCAAAGCGTGGTGCAGCCAGTGAAGCATTTCTTGAAGCGCAGACTGTTGAAATGAAGGGAACCCGTAAGCTATTTATATGCACAGCAAGATCCCACAGGCAGCAATGCCATAGTGGGCTGGTTGATAAATACTGGGACACTGGGGAGCCAGGAACAATTCCCCCACAGTTCAGAATAGTGTTCAGGGATCATTTCTGTCCATCTGCGAACGCGGACTAGGCCATAGCTTAACTTCCCATCATAAAGGCGGCACCTCTGAAAGTGTAGCATTCCCCTTGTATTGAACTGGGAATGCCAGCACAGATTCCGTGATTCAGGAGTGGGAATTCAGCCCACACTTCCCCAATCAAACACTCCCAGGACAGGTACAGCACGGGATTAGATACAGAGTAAAGCTCCATCTACACTGTCCCCATCAAACACTCCCAGGACAGGTACAGCACGGGGTTAGATACAGAGTAAAGCTCCCTCTACACTGTCCCCATCAAACACTCCCAGGACAGGTACAGCACGGGATTAGATACAGAGTAAAGCTCCCTCTACACTGTCCCCATCAAACACTCCCAGGACAGGTACAGCACGGGGTTAGATACAGAGTAAAGCTCCCTCTACACTGTCCCCATCAAACACTCCCAGGACAGGTACAGCACGGGGTTAGATACAGAGTAAAGCTCCCTCTACACTGTCCCCATCAAACACTCCCAGGACAGGTACAGCACGGGTTAGATACAGAGTAAAGCTCCCTCTACACTGTCCCCATCAAACACTCCCAGGACAGGTACAGCACAGGGTTAGATACAGAGTAAAGCTCCCTCTACACTGTCCCCATCAAACACTCCCAGGACAGGTACAGCACAGGGCTAGATACAGAGTAAAGCTCCCTCAACACTGTCCCCATCAAACACTCCCAGGACAGGTACAGCACAGGGTTAGATACAGAGTAAAGCTCCCTCTACACTGTCCCCATCAAACACTCCCAAACAGATGCAGCATGGGATTGGATGTAGAGTCAAGCTCCCTCTACATTCCCAATCATCAATTCTGTGCACAGATCAAACTTGATTCTACTTTCTTTCCAACAGTGAGATCCTATCAATTGAGTATATTTATACCCTGGCTCCCAGTAGCAATGCTTAACACGCTGTGACATTGCGGACTCAGTGTTAGACAGTGTTTGGCTCATGGTCAGGTCAAGGTGATCTGTCAGAATCTAACACAAAATTTGCTCAGCTTTGCAAATACAGGAAATGATTTTGCACCTTCGCTGTCTGAGTGGTGACTTGGCAGAAGCAGGTTCCACCATTTTAGATCCTGTCGGATTTTGTTACCCAATTGAAAAAAGAATCTCCAAAAGCCGGGGGATTGTTTTCTTTTTGCCAGATTCTTGCTGACGACATGCTGAGAGTTCTCCACGTGTGTCAGAGAATACCGTCCTGCGAGAGAAGGGTGTACAACTTAATGAATCTCAGACTTTGGACAGCATCGCTGAATGAAGAATATATTCTGATTTGCTCGGGAGAAAATCTATGAATTGTGCTTTTAGAACATAGAACATAGAACAGTACAGCACAGAACAGGCCCTTCGGCCCTCAATGTTGTGCCGAGCAATGATCACCCTACCCAAACCCACGTATCCACCCTATACCCGTAACCCAACAACCCCCCCCCCTCTTACTTTTTAGGACACTACAGGCAATTTAGCATGGCCAATCCACCTAACCCGCACATCTTTGGACTGTGGGAGGAAACCGGAGCACCCGGAGGAAACCCACGCACACACGGGGAGGACGTGCAGACTCCGCACAGACAGTGACCCAGCCGGGAATCGAACCTGGGACCCTGGAGCTGTAAAGCATTTATGCTAACCACCATGCTACCGTGCTGCCCCTTACCGTGCTGCCAGCTTTTCTTACTCAAAAGCTGTCGTTCGTGTCAAATGGACGCAATGAAGCAGTTATTTTTACACTCAGAGGTTTAAATTTTTCAACAAAATACCAATCAATAATATACACACAAAACCAAATCATCGGCCGTGAGTGAGGGTCGCACATTTGGTGGCTCCCGCTCGAGGTGGCCATTTCGGGACTTTCCCCATCCGATTTGAGGGGTGTTTGCGAATGGTGTATAAGCACTGAAGGATTGCAATACTGCTGTGGTGGGACCGGTATATAGCTCACTGGGCGGGGAGTGTTACACACAGCAGCTTGTAACACCCGAGAACAATTGAGGTGCGTCACAGAAAAAGATGGCGGAAGGCGCCGGGGCATCACTGCCCGCTCAGCGGTCTACAGAGCAACTCCTGAACGTTCTGGACAAGGGTGGCATGGTGGTGCAGTGGTTAGCACTGCTGCCTCATGGTGCTCGGGGTCCGGGTTAGATCCTGGACCCGGGTCACTGTCCGTGTGTAGTTAGCACATTCTTCCCGTGTCTGCGTGGGTCTCACCCCCACAGCACAAAAGATGTGCAGGGTAGGTGGATTAGCCACACTAAATTGTCCCTTAATTGGGAAAAAATAATTGGGTACTCTAAATTTATTTTTTTTAATGAACTTTTTTCCAGCAGCAAAGGACAAAGAACAAAGAAAAGTACAGCACAGGAGCAGGCCCTTCAGCCCTCCAAGCCTGCGCCGACCATGCTGCCCGTCTAAACTAAAATCTTCTACACTTCCTGGGTCCGTATCCCTCTATTCCCATCCTATTCATGTATTTGTCAAGATGCCCCTTAAATGTCACTATCGTCCCTCCTTCCACCACCTCCTCCGGCAGCGTGTTCCAGGCACCCACCACCCTCTGTGTAAAAAAACTTGCCTCGTATATCTCCTCCAAACCTTGCCCCTCGCACCTTAAACCTACGCACCCGAGTAATTGACCCCTCTACCCTGGGAAAAAGCCTCTGACTATCCACTCTGTCTATGCCCCTCATAATTTTGTAGACCTCTATCAGGTCGCCCCTCAATCTCCGTCATTCCAGTGAGAACAAACCAAGTTTATTCAACCTCTCCTCATAGCTAATGCCCTCCATACCAGGCAACATCCTGGTAAATCTCTTCTGCACCCACTCTAAAGCCTCCACATCCTTCTGGTAGTGTGGCGACCAGAATTGAACAATATAAATGAAATGAAATGAAAATCGCTTATTGTCACGGGTAGGCTTCAATGAAGTTTACTGAGAAAAGCCTCCTCTGTGTAAAGCAGAGGAAGGAGGCCTCTCAGGACCTGGTCACATGGTAGAGCCCTTAGAGCGGCTCATGACAGAGTGGAGCAGAGGCTGGAGGCCCAGGGCCTGGCACTCCAGAAGATGGAGGAGTCGACAGGGGAGCACGAGGACCTCCAAGGGGCATCTTGACGAGCTGACCTCGCTGGAGACGGAGGTGGTACTGGTGGCGGACAGCCAGAAGAGGTTGAGGGCCTCGTGAATTGCTCCAGGAGGCAGAATCTCTGGATTGTGGTGATTCTTGAGGTGATTGAAGGAGAGCAGGCGGCCAAATATGCTGGGGGAGCAGATGGGGGAGGGGGTCTTTGACCGCCCCCTTGAGGCAGATCACAGGATGATGAAGAGAAGGCCCAAAGCGGGGGAGCCGCCGAGGGTAATGATGGTGAGGTTATTTGGTGGTGACTTGCTTATTTTTAATGAATAAAAGTTGTTTTTGAGTTCTGTGTATGAACCCAACAAATGATCATCGGTTTCTGTAACGATTTAGAATCCATTATAAAGTATGTCCTTGTTTCTGCCAAAGTCATTTTGGAGGTTTAGCTTCCATCGGCTGTTTGTTTGTTTGGCTTCCTTCTGTGTGCATTTCAGGGGGGATCAGTCGGCTACATTACGAGATTGACCGTCTCTTGCCTTCAGTCTCGGAGAAAGCTGGAATGGGAATGCCTCACCTTCCTGGTGTTTTGATCTTTTATGCACACAAATCAAATTTAATTTAGCAGATTCTAATAATAGTTTCTCTGATGCTATCTTTCCCGCTTTTCTTTGATGCACTGGGTTGGAATGTTACCAACAGCAAGTCCTGGCATGCTCTGCGAACGGCTCGTTCTCTGGTCAGTTTTAATAACTTGCGCACAAGCAGACAGGTCATGTGCTGTTTGGTTGGGTCTCTTTGGTTAAGGAGCCTGGTGGCCTTGCAGAGGTTCGAATCTTGGTGTAGGCGATGACGTTATAATCTCTGTAGGAGACATTCCAAACCCAGAAACTGGATAGGATGGATGTTTACAATAAACGTTGCAACCTTTTACACGTTTCGTTGTAAATTATGTTACAAAACTCATTTCCTTTTTAAAAAAATACATTTAGAGTACCCAATTATTCTTTATCCCCCGATTAAGGGGCAATTTAGCATGGCCAATCCACCGACCCTGCACATCTTTTTGGGTTGTGGGGGTGAGACCCACACAGACACGGGGAGAATGTGCAAACTCCACACGGACAGTGACCCGGGGCCGGGATCGAACCTGGGACCTCAGCGCCGTGACAAAGTCCAGTTGTAATTGCTGATATTATTGCAAACCTAACGTGTTAGTTTGAAAAATATTTCTGTTTGTTGGCCACATGGATTTCTTACCCATGTGTTGATTTGTTGCGTTTTGAATTTCATTTGTCCCAAGTTTCCAGCAAAATGGAGACCATTCAGCCACTGTATCGGTGCTGGCCCTTTGTTAGAGGAATCCAAACCCTTCCCATTGCCCCATAGTCCTGTATCACCCCCCCAAACTAATCCCACTAGCCCACTCTCTCCCCATACCCTGTATCACCCCCCAAACTAATCCCACTAGCCCACTCTCTCCCCATACCCTGTATAAACCTCCAAACTAATCCCATTACCCCACTCTCCCCCCATACCCCTGTATAAACCTCCAAACTAATCCCACCAGTCCACTCTCTTCCCATAGCCCTGTTTCAATCCCAAACTAATCCCACTCTCCCACTCTCTCCCCATACCCCTGTATTTATCCCAAACTATTTCCACTAGCCCACTCTCTCTCCATACCCTGTATCAACCCCAAACTATATAGTGTCAATCCCAAACTAATCCCTCTGTCCTCTCTCTCTACATAGCCCTGTAATAATCCCACTGCCCCACTCTCCCTCGAGAGCCCCATCATGTGTATCAAATATTTATCTAAATTTCCCTGAGTCAATGCAATGATCTCTGCCTCAGCCACTCTCAGTTCTATGCTCCAGCAACTCTCAGTCCAAAGAGACTTCCCAAGTCTTCCTCCTGATCATCTTGCAAACAGTTTCAAGTTGAAGGAATTTCTTCACTGACTCCCAACCAGACAAACCCGTCTTTATCAACTCCCTCTTATCAAAATCCAATAACCCTCCTCCTGACCCTCTTTGCTGCAATGTCAATCGGCCCAGGGTTTCAAGTCACTCTTCATAGCCAACAATTCCTATCCTTGGTATCCTTTTACTGAATCCTGTGGTTTTAATGTCCGTCTATAATTGGGACTCGAATTAACTGCGGTCTCGCCGTGATCATCACTTAATTCATTTTCTGTGTCTTCCTTTTGACAAAACACAAAATTCTATTTGTCTTTTTAAGTGACTTGTATCTACCTGTATCTGTGCCTTCAGGGAATTACCAAGGACCTCCTGGGTTGCTGTTGATTCATTATCTGCCCACTGTGTGTCTGCTCCCAATCCATGTTAAATTACCAATTCCACTCATTTGTGTTTATCACCATCTTTTGTGTCATCAGCTAATTTTGAAATTGACGTTCTTTTGACGGAGAGCCAATAATCTGTGCATTTAATAATAATAATAATAATAATCTTTATTAATGTCACAAGTAGGCTTACATTTAACCCTGCAATGAAGTTACTGTTAACATCTCCTAGCTGCCACACTCCATCGCTTGTTTGGGTACATAAGAACATAAGAACTAAGAACTAAGAGCAGGAGTCGGCCATCTGGCCCCTCGAGCCTGCTCCGCCATTCAATGAGATCGTGGCTGATCTTTTGTGGACTCAGCTCCACTTTCCGGCCCGAACACCATAACCCTTAATCCCTTTATTCTTCAAAAAACTATCTATCTTTGCCTTAAAAACATTTAATGAAGGAGCCTCAACTGCTTCACTGGGCAAGGAATTCCATAGATTCACAACCCTTTGGGTGAAGAAGTTCCTCCTAAACTCAGTCCTAAATCTACTTCCCCTTATTTTGAGGCTATGCCCCCCAGTTCTGCTAAATTCCAACGAGTACAGTCCCAGTCTACTCAACCTCTCGTAATCGAACCCCCTCAACTCTGGGATTAATCTCGTGAATCTCCTCGACACACCCTCCAGTGCCAGTACGTCCTTTCTCAGGTAAGGAGACCAAAACTGAACACAATACTCCAGGTGTGGCCTCACTAACACCGTATACAATTGCAGCATAACCTCCCTAGTCTTAAAATCTATCCCTCTAGCAATGAAAGACAAAACTCCATTTGCCTTCTTAATCACCTTTTGCACCTGTAAACCAACTTTTTGCGACTCATGCATTGGCAGCAGCATGTTTTAATATTTTATCATTTAAATAATAATCCCTTTTGCTGTTATTCCTACCAAAATGGATAACCTCACATTTGTCAACATTGTATTCCATCTGCCAGACCCATTCACTTAACCTATCCAAATCCCTCTGCAGACTTCCAGTATCCTCTGCACTTTTTGCTTTACCACTCATCTTAGTGTCGTCTGCAAACTTGGACACATTGCCCTTGGTCCCCAACTCCAAATCATCTATGTAAATTTTGAACAATTGTGGGCTCAACACTGATCCCTGGGGGACACCACTAGCTACTGATTGCCAACCAGAGAGACACCCATTAATCCCCACTCTTTGCTTTCTATTAATTAACCAATCCTCTATCCATGCTACTACTTTACCCTTAATGCCATGCATCTTTATCTTATGCAGCAACCTTTTGTGTGGCACCTTGTCAAAGGCTTTCTGGAAATCTAGATGTACCACATCCATCGGCTCCCCGTTATCTACCACACTGGTAATGTCCTCAAAAAATTCCACTAAATTAGTTAGGCACGACCTGCCTTTTACGAACCCATGCTGCGTCTGCCCAATGGGACAATTTCTATCCCGATGCCTCGCTATTTCTTCCTTGATGATAGATTCCAGCATCTTCCCTACTACCGAAGTTAAACTAACTGGCCTATAATTACCCGCTTTCTGCCTACCTCCTTTTTTAAACAGTGAGGGAGAATTCAGAATGTCCAAATTACCTCACAGCGCATCTTTCAGAACTTATGGGAGGAAACCGGAGCACCCTGAGGAAACCCACGCAGACGGGCGGAGAATGTGCAGGCTCTACACAGACAGTGACCTCCTCCTGCCCCTAGTTTCTATGTTAAACAGTTACACCCTGCAACAGTAATGCACAGTGGCAGCAGCATGTACCATCTCCAAGAACTCACCAAGGCTCCTTAGGCAGCACCTTCAAAACTCATGGGGCTGGATTCTCCGATTCTGGGGCTATGTCCCCCATGCCAGCGTGGGAACCAGAAAGAATGGGGCAGAACGGCCACTGATTCCCCGTTATGCTGGGGGCTAGCATCAAGGCAGCGGAGAGCACCCGGCTCTAGCTGCTGATAGCCGCAGAGAATTGCCGGGTCTGGGGCCGCGCATGCGCATGGCGGCGGCGGCCTTCAGCGTTCGCGCCGTGCTACATGGTAGAGGCCACCCGCGGACCCCCTGCCCGCGGATCGGCCTTCCCCCGACTGGCGGTGCTGGACTGAGTCCGCAGCCACCACGCCGAGTGCCCTCCAGATGTGACCGCACGCGACCGACGCCATTGGGAACTCGGCCGATCGGGGCGGAGCATCGGGGGGCGGGCCTCAGGCGACGTCCTGAGGCCCTCGATACGGCGGGTTGCACACTCCGAGAGGACACCACTTATCGCGAAAGCACCGATTTGGACGGAAATTTGAATTCTCCAGTCGACCGCCGCGATTTTGGCGTCAGCGACCGGAGAATCCAGCCCATGGCCTCTACCATCTAGAAGGACAAGGGCAGTAGATACTTGGGAACACCACCTCCTGGAGATTCCCCTCCAAACACACCTCCTGACTTGGAAATATATCACCGTCCTTTCGCCGTCGCTGGGTCAAAAACCTGGAACTCCCTCCCTAACAGCACAGTGGGTGTACCTACCCCTCAGGAACTGCAGCGGTTCAAGAAGGCAGCTCACCACCACCTTCTCAAGGGCGATTCGGGATGGAAAGTAAATGTTGGGCGTGCCAGCGAAGCCCATGTCCTGTGAAAGAAATAAAAATAAGATTGAGAGGGGATTGGATAGAGGCGTTCAAAATCACAAAGGATCTGGCCAGAGTGGAGAGGGAGAAACTTCCATCAGCAGAAGGAGGGCAAAAGAAATAAAGTCGGCAGACAGAAAAGGCTTTTTACCCAGCGAGAGGTGAGAAATGTGGAATGCGCGGACGGCCTGGGAGTGTGTTGGAGGTGGTTTCAATTTTGACTTTCGAAAGGGAATTGGATAAGCAACATAGTGGGTGTATCTACACCTCAAAGACTGCAGCGGTTCAAGAAGGCAGCTTACCACCACCTTGTGGTGGGCAACTAGGGATGGGCAATAAATGCTGGCCTAACCAGCATTTTAATGAATGAATTATTCATTAAATTCATTCCATAAATTAATTGGAAAAAAAAAGTTTTCAGGACGACAGGGGGAAGTGGGACAGAAAGCCATGCAGAAACCAACATAGACTCAATGGCCTCTTGCGCTGTAACCAATCTTTAACTCTAGGGGTAAGGATTACTCACTGAAACTCGACAGGGCTCCTTCTCACTCACTGGATTCAGGATTACTCACTGTGTAACTGCCTGAAGTTGAAGTTTATTCAGCAGGGTACGAGCTAATTGGTGTTATTCGATGGGGGGGGAGAAGTAAAATCAGCAGGGTTAGGATATTCCTTCAGTTTATTCAGCATCGTAAGGCCCATGTCCCATTAACTGCATGAGGATGGTGTTTATTCAGCGGAGTAAGGACTGCTCGCTGTGCAACTACACAGAGTTAATGTGTAATATTCAACAGAGTAAGGGCTACATTGGATTTTTAAACTTGTAATTATAAGCTGCCCATCGTCACAATGACAGTTTGAGGAATGCCTTGCTCAAATCATTGATTAGGGAGTTTTTCCCAATCATATGCTGCAGCTGGAATTTCACTGCCCCGTCCTATAAGTTCCCAAGATGCTCAGCAACACCCAGCACAATGTGGATCACTTGATTGAGATCCTATCCACCATCTTCCACATCAATCCCTGCACCACTGGCGCACAGTGGCAGCCGTGTGTAACATCTACAAGATGCACTGCAGCAACTCCCCAACAAAGCTCCTGTGAAGGCTCCAAACCCACAATTTGTACTGCTCACCAGGACAAGGGCAGCAGACACACGGGAATACCACCACCAGGGGCTCCCCTCCAAGTCACTCACCACCCTGACTTGGAAACATATCGCCGTTCCTTCACTGTCGCTGGGTCAAAATCCTGGATCTCCCGCCCTAACAGCACTGTGGGTGTACCTACACCATATGGACTGCAGCCATTCCAGAAGGCAGCTCACCACCACCTTTTCTTTTTTTTAATAAATTTAAAGTACTGCATTCTTTTTTTTTCGAATTAAGGGGCAATTTAGTGTGGCCAATCCACCTACCCTGATCCCCTTATTAATCAAGAACCTATCTATCTTTGTCTTAAAGACACTCAGTGATTTGGCCTCCACAGCCTTCTGCGGCAAAGTGTTCCACAGATTCACCACCCTCTGGCTGAAGAAATTCCTCCTCATCTCTGTTTTAAAGAATCCTTCCTTGACCGGGATTTTCCGCTATCCGCGGGGCGGGCAGTACCGGCGCCGAGGAGTGACGTGAACCATTCACGTGTTGGGGGTTTCTCGCTGCCCCCCGGCGATTCTCCAGCCCGACGGGGGGGTCGGAGAATCCCGCCCCTTCAGTCTGAGATTGCGTCCTCTGCTTCTAGTTTTTCCAACAGTGGAAACATCAACTCTATCCAGGCCTCGCAGTATCCTGTAAGTTTCAATAAGATCCCCCCCCGGGGCCTGGTTTAGATCACTGGGCTGAATTGCTGGCTTTTAAAGCAGACCAAGCAGGCCAGTAGCACAGTTCGATTCCCGTACCAGCCTCCCCGGACAGGCGCCGGAATGTGGCGACGAGGGGCTTTTCACAGTAACTTCATTGAAGCCTACTCGTGACAATAAGCGATTTTCATTTTCATTTTCATTTTTTCATCCTTCTAAACTCCAATGAGTACAGACCCAGAGTCCTCAACCAGAGTTCCAATGGTCCCAGTGTTTAATATATATTAAAACAAACGTTATGACCACAATAATAAAATAACTTTAACCTCATACAAGAGAGTAGCTTACAATTACTCTTTAACAATGCTTAACAATGACAATAAAACATTCCAAACTGCTATTTTCTATCTCCACTCAAGCAAAACCCACCTCAGGTCAAAATCCACTTTTAAATACAATTAACAAACACAGGGTTACCTGCTGTATACTTGAATAGAGTTCCTTTCAATTGGAGAGAGAGAGAGAGAGAGAACTGGTCAGGAAACAGCCTGCAGATTCTTGTCTGTGTCAGACTACTGTTTAACCTGACAGCCCTTTGGCATGAATCTCCTGTCCTGTTCACAGGCAAATCTTTAACTGAACGCAACACCTGATTGTTTCAGCCCCCGGCTCCTCCTATTAACTACATCATCTTGCTATGGCCAACCACAATGGGTGCGACTTAATGGAAATGAAACAGAGTCCTGTTTTGAGTGTGTTTAGCCGTGTGTTTCTCATTGCTGCAAACCCCGCTATTAAAAGGGACTCTGCTTTTTTCCTGAGGATCGGTGCGGAACGCCCCACGAGGTCGCACAGAGGCTTATTTTTAAAAATACATTTCATGTACCCAATTCTTTTTTTCTAATTGAGGGGCAATTTAGCGTGGTCAAGCCACCTACCCTGCACATCTTTGGGTTGTGGGGGCGAAACCCAAGCAGGCAAGGGGGGGAATGTGCAAACTCCACACGGACAGTGGCCCGGGGCCGGGATTGAAAATGGGTCCTCGGCAGCATGAGGCAGCAGTGCTAACCCACTTGCGCCACCGTGCCACCTGTAATTAGATTCAGTTTTAAATGGCGCCCTGAACTCGTTCCCTACTGCGGCATCTGAACCCAAAATAAATCCCGAACTTACCAATTAGGGGGCCCTTGAAACCCCCACACCCCACCCCATACGGGCAGGACACCCGCAGGCCCGATCCCCGACTGTAATGTAATGCCACCTGGGCACCTTGCACAGCAGGGTGCCATGATGGCAGTGCCATGTGCCTGGGTGGCATTGGAGTTCCAGGGTATCACCCTGCCCAGAGCCCTACCGCCCAGGCAAGGTCGTTAGTTCCCGCAGCTCGGGGAACTCTGGCGCAGACATATTCAAGTGAGCCTAACAGGGGTACAGTACTGGTGGGGATGGGTCTGTCACTATATAACACTGGGATACAGTACTGGTGGGGACGGGTCTGTCACTGTATAACACTGGGGTACAGTACTGGTGGGGACGGGTCTGTCTCTGTATAACACTGGGGTACAGTACTGGTGGGGATGGGTCTGTCTCTGTATAACACTGAGGTACAGTACTGGTGGGGATGGGTCTGTCACTGTATAACACTGGGGTACAGTACTGGTGGGGATGGGTCTGTCTCTGTATAACACTGGGGTACAGTACTGCTGGGGACAGGTCTGTCACTGTATAACACTGGGGTACAGTACTGGTGAGGACGGGTCTGTCACTGTATAACACTGGGGTACAGTACTGGTGGGGACAGGTCTGTCACTGTGTAACAATGGGGTACAGTACTGGTGGGGACAGGTCTGTCACTGTATAACACTGGGGTACAGTACTGGTGGGGATGGGTCTGTCACTGTATAACACTGGGGTACAGTACTGGTGGGGATGGGTCTGTCTCTGTATAACACTGGGGTACAGTACTGGTGGGGATGGGTCTGTCTCTGTATAACACTGGGGTACAGTACTGCTGGGGACAGGTCTGTCACTGTATAACACTGGGGTACAGTACTGGTGAGGACGGGTCTGTCACTGTATAACACTGGGGTACAGTACTGGTGGGGACGGGTCTGTCACTGTATAACACTGGGGTACAGTACTGGTGGGGACGGGTCTGTCACTGTATAACACTGGGGTACAGTACCGGTGGGGACAGGTCTGTCACTGTATAACACTGGGGTACAGTACTGGTGGGGACGGGTCTGTCACTGTATAACACTGGGGTACAGTACTGGTGGGGACGGGTCTGTCACTGTATAACACTGGGGTACAGTACTGGTGGGGATGGGTCTGTCACTGTATAACACTGGGGTACAGTACTGGTGGGGACGGGTCTGTCACTGTATAACACTGGGGTACAGTACTGGTGGGGACGGGTCTGTCACTGTATAACACTGGGGTACAGTACTGGTGGGGACGGGTCTGTCACTGTATAACACTGGGGTACAGTACTGGTGGGGACGGGTCTTTCACTGTATAACACTGGGGTACAGTGCTGCTGGGGTTGGGTCTGTCACTGTATAACACTGGGGTACAGTGCTGCTGGGGATGGGTCTGTCACTGTATAACACTGGGGTCCAGTACTGGTAGGGACGGGTCTGTCACTGTATAACACAGGGGTACAGTACTGGTGGGGACGGGTCTGTCACTGTATAACACTGGGGTACAGTACTGGTGGGGACGGGTCTGTCACTGTATAACACTGGCGTACAGTACTGGTGGGGATGGGGCTGTCACTGTATAACACTGGGGTACAGTACTGGTGGGGACAGGTCTGTCACTGGATAACACTGCGTACAGTTCTGATGGGGGAGGGTCTGTCACTGTACAACACTGGATACAGTACTGCTGGGGACGATCTGTCACTGTATAACACTGGGGTACACTTCTGGTGGGGGAGGGTCTGTCACTATATAACACTCGGTACAGTACTGCTGGGGACAGGTGTGTCACTGTATAGCACTGGGTACAGTACTGGTGGGGACAGGTCTGTCACTGTATAACACTGGGGTACAGTACTGGTGGGGATGGGTCTGTCACTGTATAACACTGGGGTACAGTACTGGTGGGGACGGGGGTCTGTCACTATATAACACTGGGGTACAGTACTGGTGGGGACGGGTCTGTCACTGTATAACACTGGGGTACAGTACTGATGGGACGGTCTGTCACTGTATAACACTGGGGTACAGTACTGGTGGGGACAGGTCTGTCACTGTGTAACAATGGGGTACAGTACTGGTGGGGACAGGTCTGTCACTGTATAACACTGGGGTACAGTACTGGTGGGGATGGGTCTGTCTCTGTATAACACTGAGGTACAGTACTGGTGGGGATGGGTCTGTCACTGTATAACACTGGGGTACAGTACTGGTGGGGATGGGTCTGTCTCTGTATAACACTGGGGTACAGTACTGCTGGGGACAGGTCTGTCACTGTATAACACTGGGGTACAGTACTGGTGAGGACGGGTCTGTCACTGTATAACACTGGGGTACAGTACTGGTGGGGACAGGTCTGTCACTGTGTAACAATGGGGTACAGTACTGGTGGGGACAGGTCTGTCACTGTATAACACTGGGGTACAGTACTGGTGGGGATGGGTCTGTCACTGTATAACACTGGGGTACAGTACTGGTGGGGATGGGTCTGTCTCTGTATAACACTGGGGTACAGTACTGGTGGGGATGGGTCTGTCTCTGTATAACACTGGGGTACAGTACTGGTGGGGACAGGTCTGTCACTGTATAACACTGGGGTACAGTACTGGTGAGGACGGGTCTGTCACTGTATAACACTGGGGTACAGTACTGGTGGGGACGGGTCTGTCACTGTATAACACTGGGGTACAGTACTGGTGGGGACGGGTCTGTCACTGTATAACACTGGGGTACAGTACCGGTGGGGACAGGTCTGTCACTGTATAACACTGGGGTACAGTACTGGTGGGGACGGGTCTGTCACTGTATAACACTGGGGTACAGTACTGGTGGGGACGGGTCTGTCACTGTATAACACTGGGGTACAGTACTGGTGGGGATGGGTCTGTCACTGTATAACACTGGGGTACAGTACTGGTGGGGACGGGTCTGTCACTGTATAACACTGGGGTACAGTACTGGTGGGGACGGGTCTGTCACTGTATAACACTGGGGTACAGTACTGGTGGGGACGGGTCTTTCACTGTATAACACTGGGGTACAGTGCTGCTGGGGAAAGGTCTGTCACTGTATAACACTGGGGTACAGTACTGGTGGGGCCGGGTCTGTCGCTGTATAACACTGGGGTACAGTACTGATGGGACGGTCTGTCACTGTATAACACTGGGGTACAGTACTGATGGGACGGGTCTGTTACTGTATAACACTGGGGTACAGTACTGGTGGGGACGGGTCCGTCACTGTATAACACTGGGGTACAGTACTGGTGGGGACGGGTCTGTCACTGTGTAACACTGGGGTACAGTACTGGTGGGGACGGGTCTGTCACTGTATAACACTGGGATACAGTACTGGTGGGGACGGGTCTGTCACTGTATAACACTGGGGTACAGTACTGGTGGGGACGGGTCTGTCACTGTATAACACTGGGGTACAGTACTGGTGGGGACGGGTCTGTCGCTGTATAACACTGGGGTACAGTACTGGTGGGGACGTGTCTGTCATTGTATAACACTGGGGTACAGTACTGGTGGGGATGGGTCTGTCACTGTATAACACTGGGGTACAGTACTGGTGGGGACGGGTCTGTCACTGTACACACTGGGGTACAGTACTGGTGGGGACAGGTCTGTCACTGTATAACACTGGGGTACAGTACTGGTGGGGACATGTCTGTCACTGTATGACACTGGGGTACAGTACTGGTGGGGACGGGTCTGTCACTGTATAACACTGGGGTACAGTACTGTTGGGGACGGGTCTGTCACTGTATAACACTGGGGTACAGTACTGGTGGGGACGGGTCTGTCACTGTATAACACTGGGGTACAGTACTGGTGGGAATGGGTCTGTCTCTGTATAACACTGGGGTACAGTACTGGTGGGGATGGGTCTGTCACTGTATAACACTGGGGTACACTTCTGGTGGGGGAGGGTCTGTCACTATATAACACTCGGTACAGTACTGCTGGGGACAGGTGTGTCACTGTATAGCACTGGGTACAGTACTGGTGGGGACAGGTCTGTCACTGTATAACACTGGGGTACAGTACTGGTGGGGATGGGTCTGTCACTGTATAACACTGGGGTACAGTACTGGTGGGGACGGGGGTCTGTCACTATATAACACTGGGGTACAGTACTGGTGGGGACGGGTCTGTCACTGTATAACACTGGGGTACAGTACTGCTGGGGACAGGTCTGTCACTGTATAACACTGGGGTACAGTACTGGCGGGGACGGGTCTGTCACTGTATAACACTGGGGTACAGTACTGGTGGGGCCGGGTCTGTCGCTGTATAACACTGGGGTACAGTACTGATGGGACGGTCTGTCACTGTATAACACTGGGGTACAGTACTGATGGGACGGGTCTGTTACTGTATAACACTGGGGTACAGTACTGGTTGGGATGGGTCTGTGACTGTATAACACTGGGGCACAGTACTGGTGGGACGGGTCTGTCACTGTATAACACTGGGGTACAGTACTGGTGGGACGGGTCTGTCACTGTACAACACTGGGGTACAGTACTGGTGGAGACAGGTGGGTCACTGTATAACACTGGGGTACAGTACTGGTGGGGACGGGTCTGTCACTGTATAACACTGGGGTACAGTAGAGGTGGAGGAGGGTCTATCACTGTATAACTCCGGGGTACAGTACTGGTGGGGATGGGTCTGTCACTGTATAACACTGGGGTACAGTACTGGTGGGGACGGGTCTGTCATGTATAACACTGTGGTATAGTACTGGTGGGGACGGGTCTGTCACTGTACAACACTGGGGTACAGTACTGGTGGGAACGGGTCTTTCACTGTATAACACTGGGGTACAGTACTGGTGGGGACGGGTCTGTCACTGTATAACACTGGGATACAGTACTGGTGGGGCCGGGTCTGTCTCTGTATAACACTGGGGTACAGTACTGGTGGGGACGGGTCTGTCACTGTCTAACACTGGGGTACAGTACTTCTGGGGAAAGGTCTGTCACTGTATAACATTGGGGTACAGTACTGGCGGGGACGGGTCCGTCACTGTATAACACTGGGGTACAGTACTGGTGGGGACGGGTCTGTCACTGTGTAACACTGGGGTACAGTACTGGTGGGGACGGGTCTGTCACTGTATAACACTGGGATACAGTACTGGTGGGGACGGGTCTGTCACTGTATAACACTGGGGTACAGTACTGGTGGGGACGGGTCTGTCACTGTATAACACTGGGGTACAGTACTGGTGGGGACGGGTCTGTCGCTGTATAACACTGGGGTACAGTACTGGTGGGGACGGGTCTGTCATTGTATAACACTGGGGTACAGTACTGGTGGGGATGGGTCTGTCACTGTATAACACTGGGGTACAGTACTGGTGGGGACGGGTCTGTCACTGTACACACTGGGGTACAGTACTGGTGGGGACAGGTCTGTCACTGTATAACACTGGGGTACAGTACTGGTGGGGACATGTCTGTCACTGTATGACACTGGGGTACAGTACTGGTGGGGACGGGTCTGTCACTGTATAACACTGGGGTACAGTACTGTTGGGGACGGGTCTGTCACTGTATAACACTGGGGTACAGTACTGGTGGGGACGGGTCTGTCACTGTATAACACTGGGGTACAGTACTGGTGGGAATGGGTCTGTCTCTGTATAACACTGGGGTACAGTACTGGTGGGGATGGGTCTGTCACTGTATAACACTGGGGTACTGTACTGGTGGGGACGGGTCTGTCTCTGTATAACACTGGGGTACAGTACTGGTGGGGACGGGTCCGTCACTGTATAACACTGGGGTACAGTACTGGTGGGGACGGGTCTGTCACTGTATAACACTGGGGTACAGTACTGGTGGGGACGGGTCTGTCACTGTATAACACTGGGGTACAGTACTGGTGAGTACGGGTCTGTCACTGTATAACACTGGGGTACAGTACTGGTGGGGACGGGTCTGTCGCTGTATAACACTGGGGTACAGTACTGGTGAGTACGGGTCTGTCACTGTATAACACTGGGGTACAGTACTGGTGGGGACGGGTCTGTTGCTGTATAACACTGGGGTACAGTACTGGTGGGGACAGGTCTGTCACTGTATAACACTGGGGTACAGTACTGGTGAGTACGGGTCTGTCACTGTATAACACTGTGGTACAGTACTGGTGGAGACGGGTCTGTCACTGTATAACACTGGGGTACAGTACTGCTGGGGACGGGTCTGTCACTGTATAACACTGGGGTACAGTACTGGTGGGGGGGTCTGTCTCTGTATAACACTGGGGTACAGTACTGGTGGGGACGGGTCTGTCACTGTATAACACTGGGGTACAGTACTGGTGGGGACGGGTCTGTCTCTGTATAACACTGGGGTACAGTACTGGTGGGGACGGGTCTGTCTCTGTATAACACGGATTTCGCTTCACTCTTTGAGGAGTATAGGAAGAATCTCCTTCCGCCCACCAAAAAGCTCTCTTCCCTGGCCTTAACCACAAACTTTCTCCTAATTCTTCACCTGACCTCCCTCTTCCCTTTCCCGTCCTTTCGGAAAGAGGAGGAAATTCGGAAGTTGATACAGTCAGGCACTCGGACCGTGGCCGTACCCGGTTGAGCTCCCAGCGAAATCCTACGTAGTGCGCTCAGAGAGCCAGCAATCGGGATGGTCAGAGTTCTCTCGTTCCTGTTGCCGCGCCTGAGCACAAAGCAGACTCTGTCCATCCGGCTGACTGCTGCCGTGCTGAGCGGAGTAACTTCAAAGACACAGACACGTTGCTTTTCCCTTTCCTGCTTCACCCACCAACCCTCCCGTCTGAACAGTCAAATCTTCTGGGGAACAGAACGAAAGGGTCACACCTCTCACCTCAGGACGCTCCGACATGTTGCCCAGCTGCAGGGCAGGACATTCTGACCCCCCCCCCCCCCCCCCACGTGGAGTGTTTTGTGGGGGCAGAGGTGGCACACCACAGGCCAGTGTGGGGGGGGGGGGGGGCAGTATATTGTCATGTCGATTGGAGGGCATGGGCTGATTGGGCTATCTGATCCGTTTCTGTGCCACAGATTTACAGTATAAAAACTGGCAGCTCATGCTACAGTCGTATAGAACCTTGGTCAGACTGCACTTGGAAGATTGCGCACAATTCTGGTCGCCGCACTCCTAGAAGGATGTGGAGGCTTTGGAGAGGGTGCAGAGGAGGTTTCACGGAATGGTAGAATTTACAGTACAGAAGGAGGCCATTCAGGATGTTGTCTGGTGTTAGCTGTGTGGAGAAGCTGACTAGACTCGGTCCGTTTTCATTAGAAAGACGGAGGTTGAGGGGCGACCTGATAGAGGTCTACAAGATTATGAGGAGCATGGATAGAGTGGATGGGCAGGCACTCTTTCCCAGAGTGGAGGGGTCAGTCACCAGGGGGCATACGTTTAGGTCCGTGGGGCAAGGTTTAGAGGTTTCCAGCAGAGGGCAGCAGAGCAGAGCTACTGATCAGCTGTTCTGGGGGAATTTGCATACGTGCAGTGCGGTCAGCCTAAGTTGAAGGTGAATCTGCAAAGTAGACCCGAGGAGTTTGAGTGAAGGCAATCATCCAGCAGAGGGCAGCAGAGCAGAGCTACTGATCAGCTGTTCTGGGGGAATTTGCATACGTGCAGTGCGGTCAGCCTAAGTTGAAGGTGAATCTGCAAAGTAGACCCGAGGAGTTTGAGTGAAGGCAATCATCCAGCAGAGGGCAGCAGAGCAGAGCTACTGATCAGCTGTTCTGGGGGAATTTGCATACGTGCAGTGCGGTCAGCCTAAGTTGAAGGTGAATCTGCAAAGTAGACCCGAGGAGTTTGAGTGAAGGCAATCATCCAGCAGAGGGCAGCAGAGCAGAGCTACTGATCAGCTGTTCTGGGGGAATTTGCATACGTGCAGTGCGGTCAGCCTAAGTTGAAGGTGGTTTGTGGAGAGGCTGTTGGCAAGTGACAGTTAAACCCGAAACACTTCGTGAGTGTTTCCCACCCTACCTCCTCCTCTAACCAACCCCCCCACCCCACGGTGGTTGGGAAGCGGGAGCAGGGGCCTGTCGTGAAGGTGAGTGAGTGCCTTTAAATTTGCTTACCTTTCAGCGGGAGCAGGGTTTGAGGTAATATCAGGTAAGCTCTTCCTTCTTTTTCTTTTTCTTGTTTTTTTTTAAATCTAGAGGTGATGTCAGGGAAGGCAGTACAATGCTCCTCCTGCAGAATGTTTGAGGTGAGGGACGCCGTCAGTGTCCCTGCTGATTTCATCTGTGGGAAGTGCACCCAACTCCAGCTCCTCAAAAACCGTGTTAGGGACCTGGAGCTTGAGCTGGATGAACTTCGGATCATTCGGGAGGCAGAGGGGGTCATAGATAGGAGCTTCAGGGAAGTAGTTACACCAAAGACTGGAGATAGGTGGGTAACTGTAAGAGGGAATGGGAAGAAGCAGTCAGTGCAGGGACCCCCTGCGGTCGTTCCCCTGAGCAACAAGTATACCGTTTTGGATACTTGTGGGGGGGACGACTTACCAGGGGTAAGCCATGGGGTTCGGGCCTCTGGCACGGAGTCTGTCCCTGTTGCTCAGAAGGGAAGGGGGGAAAGGAGTAGAACATTAGTAATTGGGGACTCAATAGTCAGGGGCACAGATGGGAGATTTTGTGGGAGCGAGAGAGACTCACGTTTGGTATGTTGCCTCCCAGGTGCAAGGGTACGTGATGTCTCGGATCGTGTTTTCCGGGTCCTTAAGGGGGAGGGGGAGCAGCCCCAAGTCGTAGTCCACATTGGCACTAACGACATAGGTAGGAAAGGGGACAAGGATGTCAGGCAGGCCTTTAGGGAGCTAGGATGGAAGCTCAGAGCTAGAACAAACAGAGTTGTTATCTCTGGGTTGTTGCCCGTGCCACGTGATAGTGAGATGAGGAATAGGGAGAGAGAGCAATTAAACACGTGGCTACAGGGATGGTGCAGGCGGGAGGGATTCAGATTTCTGGATAACTGGGGCTCTTTCTGGGGAAGGTGGGACCTCTATAGACAGGATGGTCTACATCTGAACCTGAGGGGCACCAATATCCTGGGGGGGAGATTTGTTAGTGCTCTTTGGGGGGGTTTAAACTAATTCAGCAGGGGCATGGGAACCTGGATTGTAGTTTTGGGGTACGGGAGATTGAGAGTATAGAGGTCAGGAGCACAGATTTGACTTCGCAGGAGGGTGCCAGTGTTCAGGTAGGTGGTTTGAAGTGTGTCTACTTCAATGCCAGGAGTATACGAAATAAGGTTGGGGAACTGGCAGCATGGATTGGTACCTGGGACTTCGATGTTGTGGCCATTTCAGAGACATGGATAGAGCAGGGACAGGAATGGTTGTTGCAGGTTCCGGGGTTTAGGTGGTTTAGTAAGCTCAGAGAAGGGGGCAAAAGAGGGGGAGGTGTGGCGCTGCTAGTCAAGGACAGTATTACGGTGGCGGAAAGGATGCTAGATGGGGACTCTTCTTCCGAGGTAGTATGGGCTGAGGTTAGAAACAGGAAAGGAGAGGTCACCCTGTTGGGAGTTTTCTATAGGCCACCTAATAGTTCTAGGGATGTAGAGGAAAGGATGGCGAAGATGATTCTGGAAAAGAGCGAAAGTAACAGGGTAGTTGTTATGGGAGACTTTAACTTTCCAAATATTGACTGGAAAAGATATAGTTCGAGTACATTAGATGGGTCATTCTTTGTACAATGTGTGCAGGAGGGTTTCCTGACACAATATGTTGACAGGCCAACAAGAGGCGAGGCCACATTGGATTTGGTTTTGGGTAATGAACCAGGCCAGGTGTTAGATCTGGAGGTAGGTGAGCACTTTGGAAACAGTGACCACAATTCGGTGACCTTTACGTTAGTGATGGAAAGGGATAAGTATACCCCGCAGGGCAAGAGTTATAGCTGGGGGAAGGGCAATTATGATGCCATTAGACATGACTTAGGATGTGTTGGTTGGAGAAGTAGGCTGCAAGGGTTGGGCACACTGGATATGTGGAGCTTGTTCAAGGAACAGCTATTGCATGTTCTTGATAAGTACGTACCAGTCAGGCAGGGAGGAAGGGGTCGAGCGAGGGAACCGTGGTTTACCAAAGAAGTGGAATCTCTTGTTAAGAGGAAGAAGGAGGCCTATGTGAAGATGAGGCGTGAAGTTTCAGTTGGGGCGCTTGATAGTTACAAGGAAGCGAGGAAGGATCTAAAGAGAGAGCTGAGACGAGCAAGGAGGGGACATGAGAAGTCTTTGGCAGGTAGGATCAAGGAAAACCCAAAAGCTTTCTATAGGTATGTCAGGAATAAAAGAATGACTAGGGTAAGAGTAGGGCCAGTCAAGGACAGTGGTGGGAAGTTGTGTGTGGAGGCTGAGGAGATAAGCGAGATACTAAATGAATACTTTTCGTCAGTATTCACTCAAGAAAAAGATAATATTGTGGAGGAGAATGCTGAGACCCAGGCTATTAGGATAGATGGCATTGAGGTGCGTAGGGAAGAAGTGTTGGCAATTCTGGACAAGGTGAAAATAGATAAGTCCCCGGGGCCGGATGGGATTTATCCTAGGATTCTCTGGGAAGCCAGGGAAGAGATTGCTGAGCCTTTGGCTTTGATTTTTAGGTCATCATTGGCTACAGGAATAGTGCCAGAGGACTGGAGGATAGCAAATGTGGTCCCTTTGTTCAAGAAGGGGAGTAGAGATAACCCCGGTAACTATAGGCCGGTGAGCCTAACGTCTGTGGTGGGTAAAGTCTTGGAGAGGATTATAAAAGATACGATTTATAATCATCTAGATAGGAATAATATGATTAGGGACAGTCAGCATGGTTTTGTGAAGGGTAGGTCATGCCTCACAAACCTTATCAAGTTCTTTGAGAAGGTGACTGAACAGGTAGACGAGGGTAGAGCAGTTGATGTGGTGTATATGGATTTCAGTAAAGCGTTTGATAAGGTTCCCCACGGTCGGCTATTGCAAAAAATACGAAGGCTGGGGATTGAGGGTGATTTAGAGATGTGGATCAGAAATTGGCTAGTTGAAAGAAGACAGAGAGTGGTAGTTGATGGGAAATGTTCAGAATGGAGTTCAGTTACGAGTGGCGTACCACAAGGATCTGTTCTGGGGCCGTTGCTGTTTGTCATTTTTATAAATGACCTAGAGGAGGGCGCAGAAGGATGGGTGAGTAAATTTGCAGACGACACTAAAGTCGGTGGAGTTGTAGACAGTGCGGAAGGATGTTGCAGGTTACAGAGGGACATAGATAAGCTGCAGAGCTGGGCTGAGAGGTGGCAAATGGAGTTTAATGTGGAGAAGTGTGAGGTGATTCACTTTGGAAAGAATAACAGAAATGTGGAATATTTGGCTAATGGTAAAATTCTTGGCAGTGTGGATGAGCAGAGGGATCTCGGTGTCCATGTACATAGATCCCTGAAAGTTGCCACCCAGGTTGATAGGGTTGTGAAGAAGGCCTATGGTGTGTTGGCTTTTATTGGTAGAGGGATTGAGTTCCGGAGCCATGAGGTCATGTTGCAGTTGTACAAAACTCTAGTACGGCCGCATTTGGAGTATTGCGTACAGTTCTGGTCGCCTCATTATAGGAAGGACGTGGAAGCTTTGGAACGGGTGCAGAGGAGATTTACCAGGATGTTGCCTGGTATGGAGGGAAAATCTTATGAGGAAAGGCTGAGGGACTTGATGTTGTTTTCGTTAGAGAGAAGAAGGTTAAGAGGTGACTTAATAGAGGCATACAAAATGATCAGAGGGTTAGATAGGGTGGACAGCGAGAGCCTTCTCCCGCGGATGGAGGTGGCTAGCACGAGGGGACATAGCCTTAAATTGAGGGGTAATAGATATAGGACAGAGGTCAGAGGTGGGTTTTTTACGCAAAGAGTGGTGAGGCCGTGGAATGCCCTACCTGCAACAGTAGTGAACTCGCCAACATTGAGGGCATTTAAAAATTTATTGGATAAGCATATGGATGATAAGGGCATAGTGTAGGTTAGATGGCCTTTAGTTTTTTCCATGTCGGTGCAACATCGAGGGCCGAAGGGCCTGTACTGCGCTGTATCGTTCTATGTTCTATGTTCTATGTGCGAGGCAGGTTTTTTTACACAGAGGGTGGTGAATGTGTTGCCAGGGGAGGTTGTGGAAGCAGCTACATTAACGGCGTTCAAAAGGCATCTTGACAAATACATGGATAGGGCGGCTATACAGGGATATGGCACAAGGAGGTACAGAGGGTTTGGATCAAGGGTGGTATCATGACCGGTACAGGCTAGGAGGGCTGAAGGGCCCGTTCCTCTGCTGTATTGTTCTCTGTTCTTTATATAAACCCAGCAGCCAATTTACACCCAATAAAGCTCCCAGAACAGACATGTGACTCTGACAAAATAACCTGTTTTTTTGTGGTGTTTGACTGGGCGATAAATTTTGGTCCCAAGACATCGAGGAGATCTCCGCTGACCCTTCTGGAAAGATTGTTTATGTCTATTGGAGAAGGCAGACACCGGTTCGGTTTTTTTGTCTCATCCAGAAAGATAGCACCTCCAATGGTGCAGCACTCCCAGGGAGCTGAGCTTCGGCCTGGGTCTTTATTGCGGGATTCTCACCCACGAGCTTTGGGGGATGGGTGCCCCACTCAACGGAGCAAAGTTTGACACTCGGAGCCCCTCCTCCAGCTCCAGCCGGGAGCAGCGAGGATTGAAGTTGAGGCTTGTCTGTGATGGACCCGTTGGCTTTTCAGTGTTCCCATGCAGGAGACCCCGGACTGAATCCTGGGGCCAAGCAAAGTCTGCAGTCTGCTCCTTTTCAATTCCCCCAAACCTCTGAGTTTGTGATAGATCGAGACCTCAGTTCAGAGGCTCTGAGGCCTGATTGTCAGCTGCAGGCAGATAGTCTCACATGAACCAAAATGCTAAGTGACAGGTGGCACGGTGGCGCAGTGGGTTAGCACTGCTGCGTCACAGCACCGAGGTCCCAGGTTCGATCCCGGCCCTGGGTCACTGCCCATGTGGCGTTTGCACATTCTCCCCGTGTTTGCGTGGGTTTCACCCCCACAACCCAAAGATGTGCAGGGTAGGTGGATTAGCTACGCTAAATTGCTCTTAATTGGATAAAAATGGATATGGATACTCTAAATTTATTTTAAAATAATTCTGAGTGAGGTCAGAGGGCAGTTACCCCTGGCATCCTGGACTGTGATTGGCTGCAGGATGTTGATGATGAATGCCCAGAGAGATACCCTGGAGTTTGAGAGAGATCTCATTGGAATGCCAAGGCCGGAGGGCTTATAAGCAAAATAATGCTTATTTTGTTTGGAATTGTTTGGAATTTTAAAAAACCTTAAATATTCTTCTCTATCTCTCGCTCTATCTCTCTCCCTCTCTATCCCTCTCTCTCTCCCCACCTCTCTCCCTCTCAATCCCTCTCTCTCTCTCCCCCCCCTCCCTCTCTCTCTATTTCCCTCTCTCTCTCTCTCTCTCTCTCTCTCCCCCCTCCCTCTTTCTCCCTTTCTCCCTCTCTATCTCTCTCCCTCTCTCTCTCCCACTCTCTCCATCTCTATCTCTCTCCCTCTCTATCTCTCTCCCCCTCTATCTCTCTCTCCCTCCCTCTCTCTCCCTTTCTCCCTCTCTATCTCTCTCCCTCTCTCTCTCCCCTCTCTCTCTCTCCCTCTCTATCTCCCTCTCTCTCTCCCTCTCTATCTCTCTCCACAGTTAGATGAAGTTTCCAGCTCCCCGTTTCACATGAGCTGTTATTTAATTGTACTTAGCAGCCTCCTATCATCCTGCCAGCTGTGATTCAGTGAGTTACACTCGCACGCCAAGGCCCACTCCACAGTCCTGAGGATGTAACCCAGGCTGACCCTAGGGAGTGTCGCACTGTCGCAGAAGGAGCATGTCCTTTTGATGACCTCCCCTCTGCACCCGTCTACCCTCTCAGGTCGATGTCAAAGAGCCCCTGGGAACTATATTATTAAAGAGGCTGAAGGGAGTTCTCTGTGTCCTGGGGCAGTACCTTCCCTTCAACCAACATGATTAAAAACTCATGATCACATTGCTGTTCATGGGAGCTTGCTGTGCACAAACAGGCGACCATGATTCTTCCATTACAGCAGGGACTACGCTTGTAAAAGTGCTGATGTACCATCAATTGAACGCGAGACGAGTTGCTGAACAAAAGTATGGCTTTAATCTACTAGATGTTAGCCCTGCGGTCAATTACAGTATAAGGATGACCGCCGGGAGTGCTGGGTATTTATACCCCGCCTTGGAGGCGGGGTTAACTCAGCCTCTCGACCAATCAGGGAGCCTTCACATGACTGGTCTCAACCAACCGGTCGAGAGGCACATGACCGACCAGGGCCCATGGTAAGCCGGTGTTCTGCACCAATGGCAGGCAGCTATGCTAATCATACCACCACAAGTGCTTCCTTTGTCTCCAAGCTGGAAGAGTATAATCTCCAATGGCTTTTGCTTTCTACATTTAATATGAACTAATTAAATAAATAAAGTTTGAGGCAGAGCAGAGCAGTGCTGCATTAAAACTGCTGCATCCAAGATAACCATGTCTGCAGTAAGCACATACAAACATATGGATTAGGAGCAGGAGAAGGCCATTCAGCCCTTCGAGCTTGCTCCGTCATTTCCTGGCTACCCTGATAACCTTTAACTCCCTTGCTTATGAAGCATCGATCCACCTCTGGCGGTGTCAAGTATCTGCAGTTACAGAACAATGGCTGAGCTGGAGTCTGAGTTGGAGGCATTGGGGGTCATTGGGCAGGGGGAGAGTTTGCTGGTCCCAGGAGGAGGCTGCCCGCCCACCCCCCCACAATGCCTCCACCCCCCCACAATGCCCCCCACCCCCCCACAATGCCTCCACCCCCCCACAATGCCTCCACCCCCCCACAATGCCTCCACCCCCCCACAATGCCTCCACCCCCCCACAATGCCTCCACCCCCCCACAATGCCTCCACCCCCCCACAATGCCTCCACCCCTACACAATGGCCAACCCCCCCCCCCCCCCCCCCCACAATGGGAGGTTAGACATAACTTTAGAGTTGGTCAGTGGCCAGCTTTTCCACTCTACAGCAGTGACCAGAATTCAAATGTTACTTAATTGGCTGTGAAGCACTCTGGGATGTCCTGAAGTGGCTACGCAAATGCAATTTTGAGGGCAGCACGCTGTCGCAGTGGGTTAGCCCTGATGCCTCACGGCGCTGAGGTCCCAGGTTCGATCCCCGATCTGGGTCACTGTCCGTGTGGAGTTTGCACATTCTCCCCGTGTCTGCGTGGGTTTCGCCCCCACAACCCAAAGATGTGCAGGGTAGGTGGATTGACCGTGCTAAATTGCCCCTTAATTGGAAAAAATGAATCGGGTACTCTAAACTTATTTATAAAAAAGACGAATGCAATTTTGTTCTTTCTGGCTACGAGTCAGTGGATACTTAAATGTAGATGGAGGAGGGGGGGAGGGGTGTGGGGGGTGGCGCGGGGGAGCAGTTGCATTTTCGCGAGTTCCGGTTCTGTTCATCTTTTATTTTATCCTGGTGCACATTTCAGATTTGCTTTGCCTTGGGTGACATGGCTTGTGCTGTACCCCTGGAGGCAGCTCATCGAAGTTTTGTGAGGAAGAGCCGCGATGAGTAGTAATAATTCCCGTTTGTTGGTGGAGGTTAGAGTGGGGTGGGGTCCATCCGGCAGTGGCACAGTTGTTGCTTCAGCGGAGCTGTGTGCACCTGGAGGATGGCCGCCATTGAAGATCTCGGCTCTGCGTTGCAGCTCATTAGAGTTCGCTTTAAAGAATTGCGGGACCTTTAGGAGAGCGGTGGAGGCTCAAGGGAGAGACAGAGCACTTTTCCTGGTGAGGAACCACCTTTGTGTCGCTGAGATCCGGTTGCATGTTGTGTCGTTTTACACAAACATACGTAGAAGATAGGAGCAGGAGGAGGCCTTTTGGCCCTTCGAGCCATTCATCACGATCATGGCTGATCATCCAACTCAATAACCTAATCCTGCTTTCTCCCCATAGCCTTTGATCCCATTCTCTCCAAGTGCTATATCCAGCCGCCTCTTGAATACATGCAATGATTTAGCATCAACTACTTATTGTTTATGTGGATGGGTTTGGGAAGTAGAGGACGGGCAGTGTGTGTCCGTGGGCCCGATCCCTGGAGGTTGACTTCGCAAATTGGTTGCCATGTTTTGGTAATGTTGATTTGGAGGCTGGATACATCAGATGTGATGGAGCACAACGAACCTGGTCCTCGGGGCCTGAGACTGATGGGTCCTCCAATTGCTGCTCCTATATCGTCCTATTCTTGATGCTGGTCGTGAGGGGTTAGAGGTGGCTGAGTGGGTCAATTCACCCCCCCCCCCCCCCCCCCACCCCCCGCACCTCCCCCACCGGTGCCAGGGCCGGGGCTGTGGAGATGGTGCCTTGTGCTTCGATCATTGATCCTGGCTTATTCTCTACCTTCTCATACAATGTGGGTGTTGCCTTTATCCTGTAATAATTCTGTAATCCTGGACATTGCCCCCTTGTGATTGTGTTGTTAATTATTTAATATTCAATGTTGTCCTTTCTCATGCAAGATGTGAGCGTGAGGGCAGGTGTTGTCGATGATCCTCCTCTCGCAAAATAATATATTTTTTAATATAAATTTAGAGTCTCCAATTAAGGGGCAATTTAGCATGGCCAATCCACCTACTCTGCACACCTTTGGGTTGTGGGGGCGAAACCCACGCAGAAATGCAGAGAATATGTAAACTCCACACGGACAGCGACCCGGAGCCGGGATCGAACCTGGGTCCTCAGCACGTGAGGCAGCAGTGCTAACCCACTGGGCCACCTCTCGAGCAAAATCATATTGAGTCGATCATAAGCAGTGTGATCTGTGCAGTTTTACTCCTTTTTCGTTATTATGTCTTCTATTCCTTGCAGTTATGACCAGGGAGTCGGTTTGTTTTCATCACCCTCTATCTTGTTTAAAAGGAGGGTGAATGGAGCCGGAGCCGGGTGAATGGTGGATGGTTGGGGTTGATAGGGTTAGTTCGGTCCCCACTGAGCTTGAGGATAGTGCTCCAATTGGAGCTGATCCGTGTTGGGTTTTTTGGGGGATTTTGTTATTTATTTTGAGGGTATTTGAATTTAAGAATCGTGTCTTTATCTTTCAATGGCCTGGGCAGATTTTGTATCCCGCGGAGGAAGACTGGGTCCCCTCTGCCTCCTCAGGTTGAGCGTTCTTTCAATTGCGTCTCTCTCTCTCCCTGGTCCTCGTTTGAGCCATTAGAACGAGAAGGTTTAATAATGCCGCACGCTGAGGTGAGGTTGGTTAATTGTAGTTGGGTTGTTGAGGAGAGGGGTTGCTCTTGGTGTCCTTTCTGTGATGGCGGTCATTATGCCTCAGTTCGGACATCTCTCCCTTGGGAGTTTCTTCCATGCTCCCTTCATCCTGGAGAGCAGGGTGCTGGTTCTAACCCTGGCCTGGTCCGGTGGTTTGGGGGAGGTTCTCCTGGTTGTACGGGGGATGGGGGAATAGGCACTCCCTCCTAGGCCTCCCAATTGTTGGGGGTCTTCACAGTTCCTTATCTCCTCTGGTTGGGGGTCCTCCCAGAGTGATCATTACCTTCTTAGTATAAGTGGGGATGGTGCATTGCCCCAGATGGGGTAGGAGAGGTTTGCGTTCTGCTGGGGTACAGATTTTGGGGTGAGCTGGAGGTCCTGGAGGGTGTAGCTTCCTGTGTGTTAGGATGTGCTGGGTAAGACCAGATTCGGTGCGGTGGTGAGTAACCTGTTTCCCCTGGGGGCTTGGGATGTCCCTTCGTGAGGGTGTTTGTCGGGGGCATCCTGGGAGGTGGGATTTTGCTTCTCCGGTGCACGGGAGCCTGGGGATGAGAAGGGTCCTGTGCATGGTGGATATCCTGTTGTTGCCCTGGGGGGTGGGACACCAGTTTGGTTGATTTAGTTTTAGTTTAGATGGACAGCATGGTTGGCGCAGGCTTGCAGGGCCGAAGGGCCTGTTCCTGTGCTGTACTTTTCTTTGTTCTTTGATTGAGCGACCTGTCCTTCTCTTCATTGCTGGTTGCTCAGCCTGCGCCAGGGAAATACGGAGCCCTCGTTTTCCTGTGGGTTCATTCCGCTCGTTCTAGCCTTCCTTTCCTTTATCTTTTTCTTCCTTTCCTGGGAGGCTCTGAAGGTTTGATCATAATCCGAACATCGGGCAGCATGGCAGCACAGTGGTTAACACAAGTTGCTTCACAGCTCCAGGGTTCCAGGTTCGATTCCCGGCCGGGTCATTTCTGAAACCTGCACTTTCTCCCCGTGTCTGCGTGGGTTTCCTCCGGGTGCTCCGGTTTCCTCCCACAGTCCAAAGATGTGCAGGTTAGGTGGATCGGCCGTGATAAATTGCCTTTACTGTCCATAAAGATTAAGTGGGGGTGACTGGGTTACGGGGATAGGGTAGAGACGTGGGCTTGAGTGGGGGTGCTCTTTGTAAGGGCTGGTGCAGACACGATGGGCCGAATGGCCTCCTTCTGCACTGTAAATTCTATGATTCTATGTTACTGCCGATCCTCTCTGTATAATGGTGTGGAATGATGTTGGTTCAGCTCTGGGCCTTAGTTTAGGGTTTAGTTATGTTGTGTGGGGGAGAATTTAACTCCCCTTCGAACAGGAGGGTTTCGTGTATTTTGCTTTCGTAAGGTTAGGCATGAAGAATGCGTGCGTGGCTTCTACATGGATGCTGATGGGTCTGCTACCCGAGGAGAAGAGGCTGTGTTGGGCCGTTGGTGCTGCTGGAGTTGAAGAAGATGGTGTGCGCCCCAACATGGCGTGGAAACTTTATCCTGATTTCTTTTGTTAAAATTTAATGTGCCCAATTCTTTTTCTTACCAATTAAGCGGCAATTTAGCGTGGCCAATCCACCTACCCTGCACATCTTTGGGTTGTGGGGGCGAAACCCACGCAGACACGGGGAGAATGTGCAAACTCCACACGGACAGTGACCCAGAGCCGGGATCGAACCTGGGACCTCGGCGCCGTGAGGCAGCAATGCTAACCACTGTGCCACCGTGCCGCCCTAAGTTATCCTGATTCCTTGTAGTAATTAGGGTGTGGGAGGGAGTGCACTATTTTATCATGGTTTTCCTGGCCCTGTCCTGTTTCTCCCTTGGTCTCTAGTGGGGTTGTTTGGGTAGATAGTTTTGCCCAATGATTGTATCGAGCCAATGATGATGTTTATCTCCTGCCTCTCTCTGTATTCATGTATTCTGAGCCATTATTTTTTATCCTGAGCTGGTTTTTTTCTTGATCCTTGCTTCTGCCGATGTTTTACTTTGTAATTTTTGTTGTGTTAACAAAGAACAAAGAATAAAGAAAAGTACAGCACAGGAACAGGCCCTTCGGCCCTCCAAGCCTGTGCCAATCATGATGCCCGAACTAAAAAAAAACCTTCTGCCCTGACTCGGTCCGTATCCCTCTATTTCCTCCCTAGTCATGGACCCATCCAGTTGCCTCTTAAACGTTGCTAATGTGCCGGCTTCCACCACATCCTCTGGCAGCGAGTTCCAGGCACCCACCACTCTGTGTGAGAAACGTACCCCGCACATCTCCCTTAAACTTTCCCCCTCTCATCTTGAACCTGTGCCCCCTGTAATTGACATTTCCACCCTTGGAAAAAGCCTCTGACTATCCACCTTGTCTATGCCTCTCAGAATTCTGTAGGCCTCTATCAGGTCTCCCCTCAGCCTCCGTCTTTCCAGTGAAAACAATCCTAGTTTATTCAACCTCTCCTCATAGCCAACACCCTGGAGACCAGGCAACATCCTGGTGAACCTTCTTTGCCCTCTCTCCAAAGCTTCCACATCCTTCTGATAATGTGGTGACCAGAACTGCACACAATACTCCAAATGCGGCCTAACCAAGATTTTATACAGCTGCAACATTATTTTCCAACTCCTGTACTCAATGCCCTGGCTGATTAAAGCAAGCATGCCTTATGCCTTCTTAATCACCTTGGCCACCTGTGGTGCCACTTTTCGGGAACTGTGGACCTGCACGCACAGATCCCTCTGTATGTTAATGTCCCTGAGGGTTCTGCCATTTACAGTCTGATTCATACTTTGATTTGATCCTCCAAAATGCACCACCTCGTATTTGTCCGGATTAAACTCCATCTGCTAATCCTGTGCCCAAGACTCCAATCTATATCCTGTTGTATCCACTGACCATCCTCGCCACTGTCAACAACTCCGCCAATCTTCGTGTCTACCACAAACGGACTAGTCAGACCACCCACATTTTCCTCCAGATCATTTATATATACGACAAACAGCAGAGGTTCCAGCACTGATCCCTGTGGAACACCACGAGCTACAGATCTCCATTCAGCAGAACGCTTATCCCCACCGCTACTCTCTGTTTTCTATAACTAACCCAGTTCGATATCCATCTAGCCAGCCCATCCCGAATCACAGGTGATTTTAGCTTTCGTACCAGTCTGCCATGTGTAAAACTGTAAAACCTCAATCAATATACTACTTTGTTTCAAACACGAGCTTTCGGAGCACGGCTCCTTCTTCACCTGAAGAAGGAGCCGTGCTCCGAAAGCTCGTGTTTGAAACAAACCTGTTGGACTTTAACCTGGTGTTGTAAGACTTCTTACTGTGCTCACCCCAGTCCAACGCCGGCATCTCCACATCACAAATATACTACTTGGAATGGGTTGACAGTCACAATTTATTATTTAAAAAATTATTTTTTTTGGTGTTTTCCAGCTTTTACAGAATAACAGCTCATGTGTATCTGCTATTTACAAACAAGTTTGTGTCTTATTTACAGCAGTTTTTACAGGAGGTGCCTCTCCCTCCCCCATGCCCCCCTCCCTTTCCCTCCCTCCCCTTCCCTCGTTGGTAGTTTAGTTTGCCTCTTAGTGTTGCCGTCTACCCTGGATATTGTGCTCAATTTCTACAGCTACCATTTCTAGTTGTTGGCCAGGGCACTAAATGCACTGATAGCGACAACGCACACTCTTCATTTTACTTGTGCAAGCAGTCAGGCCGGTGTGACAACCACAGGTACTTCGAGCTTTTCAGCCAAAATTGCTTGGGGTAGCTGTTTCAATGGATTTTTTTCTGAATGCTGATGAAGGGTAGATATTTTGTCACATCGAATACCTTCTAAGGCATGCCAGGAAGTTACAGTAACTGCATGAGCCAAATTTGCCTTTAGCCAGCGAGGTGGAATGATTTCACACCAGGCCTCGGCCTGCTCTGTTGGCTGGCCACTTGACTGAACACTTCATGCTTTTTGAGCTCAATTGGCTGGACAGCTGGTTTGTGATGTAAAGCTAACAATGCGGGTTCAATATCCGCACCTGCTGAGGTTATTCATGAAGGCCCCGCCTTCTCAATCTTAGCCCTCGCCTCAGGTGTGGTGATCCTGAAATGCTAACGTAGACATCACGGTAGCACAGCGGTTAGCACTGTTGCTTCACAGCTCCAGGGTCCCAGGGTTCGATTCCCGGCTTGGGTTACCGTCAGTGCGGAGTCTGCACGCTCTCCCCGTGACTGCGTGGGTTTCCTCCGGGTGCTCCGGTTTCCTCCCACAGTCCAAAGATGTGCAGATTGGGTGGATTGGCCGTGCTAAACTGCCATGAGTGTCCAAAAAGGTTGGGTGGGGTGACGGGGATTAAGAGGATGGGGTGGAGGCGTGGGGCTTGGGTGGGGTGCTCTTTCCGGGGGTCGGTGCAGCCTCGATGGGCTGAATGGCCTCCTTCCGCACTGTGGATTCTACGATTCTATGAACTCACCACCAGTCAGCTCTCCCCCATCAAAGAGAAAAGCAGCCTATGGTCAGCTGGGACTATGGCGATTTTCCTTTATGACATCGAAATATCTGAACTGGACAAATACATAGAAACATACATAGACAATCGAAGAAGGAGGAGGCCATTCGGCCTTTCGAGCCTGCTCTGTTATGTAGCAACTCCTATGTAATGTAACAACACCTTTATAACAGATTGGATTGAAACACCTAAGGCAAAGTTTCTTCACCTTGTAATGATTGTTGCCAACGCAATGCAGAACGCTGAAAGGTCAAAGTTTAGCAATTACTGTTTACTAACAAAAGCATATTGTAGGGCAGGAATTGAACATAGACAAGTAATAGGTTGGATTGAATCCTCTCCCACCTCAAAAATGCATCTAATTTTAGAGCCCAGTTTCATAGGACTGTCGACTGTAGGTTCAGGATTTGCACCAGGGATTGAACCTTTAATTCAGGTTGGAAGTGTTGTACTGAGTGAGCGCCGCACTGTCAGAGAGTCAGTACTGAGGGAGTGTTGCACTGTCAGAGGGTCAGTACTGAGGGAGCGCTGCACTGTCAGAGGGTCAGTACTGGGGGAGTGCTGCACTGTCAGAGGGTCAGTACTGAGGGAGTGCAGCACTGTCAGAGGGTCAGTACTGAGGGAGTGCCGCACTGTCAGAGGGTCAGTACTGGGGGAGAGCCGCACTGTCAGAGGGTCAGTACTGAGCGAGTGCTGCACTGTCAGAGGGTCAGTACTGAGGGAGTGCTGCACTGTCAGAGGGTCAGTACTGAGGGAGTGCTGCACTGTCAGAGGGTCAGTACTGAGGGAGTGCCGCACTGTCAGAGGGTCAGTACTGAGGGAGTGCCGCATTGTCAGAGGGTCAGTACTGAGGGAGTGCCGCACTGTCAGAGGGTCAGTACTGAGGGAGTGCCGCACTGTCAGAGGGTCAGTACTGAGGGAGTGCCGCACTGTCAGAGGGTCAGTACAGAGGGGGTTCTGACTGTCAGAGGGTCAGTACTGAGGGAGCGCCGCACTGACAGAGGGTTAGTACTGAGGTAGCGCTGCACTGTCAGAGGGTCAGCACTAAGGGAGTGCCGCACTGTTAGAGGGTCAGTACTGAGGGAGCGCCGCACTGTCAGAGGGTCAGTACGGAGGAAGTGCCGCACTGTCAGAGGGTCAGTACTGAGGGAGTGCCGCACTGTCAGAGGGTCAGTACTGAGGGAGCTGCACTGTCAGAGGGTCAGTACTGAGGGAGCGCTGCACTGTCAGAGGGTCAGTACTGAGGGTGCTGCACTGTCAGAGGGTCAGTGCTGAGGGAGTGCCGCACTGTCAGAGGGTCAGTACTGAGGGAGTGCCGCACTGTCAGAGGGTCAGCACTGAGGTAGTGCCGCACTGTCAGAGGGTCAGTACTGAGGGAGTGCTGCACTGTCAGAGGGTCAGTACTGAGGGAGTGCCGCACTGTCAGAGGGTCAGTACTGAGGGAGTGCTGCACTGTCAGAGGGTCAGTGCTGAGGGAGTGCTGCACTGTCAGAGGGTCAGTACTGAGGGAGTGCTGCACTGTCAGAGGGTCAGTACTGAGGGAGTGCTGCACTGTCAGAGGGTCAGTACTGAGGGAGTGCCGCACTGTCAGAGGGCCAGTACTGAGGGAGCGCTGCACTGTCAGAGGGTCAGTACTGAGGGAGTGCCGCACTGTCAGAGGGTCAGTACTGAGGGAGTGCCGCATTGTCAGAGGGTCAGTACTGAGGGAGTGCCGCACTGTCAGAGGGTCAGTACTGAGGGAGTGCCGCACTGTCAGAGGGTCAGTACTGAGGGAGTGCCGCACTGTCAGAGGGTCAGTACTGAGGGATATGAAGGATCAGTACAGATGAAGGATTTTCCTGTGATCTTCGACAGTAGACGAGGTTATTTGGTGACCCGAGGGCAATTCCTTCCATGTTCCTGGTTCCGTGTGGATTAACTCTGTAAAAAATACCTTCTTGATTTCATGTGTAGCTAATTGATCGTGGGACGGTGAGAGTTACAAGAGTGAAACAGAAACGATAGCTATGACAGCGAGGGGAGGGGGGACTGTTACGTGTGACTGTGCCGGGTGGGGGGGTTAGATTTCACAGTGGGGGAGGGGGGTTAGATATGTCAGTGGGAGAGGGGGGTTAGATGTGACAGTGGGGGATGGGGGGGGATGTGACAGTGGGGGGGGGGGGGTTAGATGTGACAGTGGGGGAGAGGGTGTGACAGTGGGGGGAGAGAGGGGTTAGATGTGACAGTGGGGGAGGGGGTAGGGGGGTTTAGATGTGACAGTGGGGGTGGGGGGGGGTTAGATGTGACAGTGGGGGGTAGGGGGGTTAGATGTGACAGTGGGGGACAGGGGGGTTAGATGTGACAGTGGGGGAGGGGGGTTAGATGTGACTGTGGGGGTGGGGGGGGGGTTAGATGTGACAGTGGGGGAGGGGGGTTAGATGTGACAGTGGGGGAGGGGGGTTAGATGTGACAGTGGGGGTGGGGGGGGGTAGACGTGACAGTGGGGGGCAGGGGGGTTAGATGTGACAGTGGGGGGGTTAGATGTGACTGTGGGGGTGGGGGGGGGTAGATGTGACAGTGGGGGCAGGGGGGTTAGATGTGACAGTGGGGGGGGGTTAGATGTGACAGTGGGGGAGGGGGTTAGATGTCACAGTGGGGGGCAGGGGGGGTTAGATGTGACAGTGGGGGAGGGGGGTTAGATGTGACAGTGGGGGAGGGGGTTAGATGTGACAGTGGGGGAGGGGGGTTAGTTGTGACAGTGGGGGGTAGGGGGGTTAGATGTGACAGTGGGGGAGGGGGGGTTAGATGTGACAGTGGGGCAGGGGGGTTAGATGTGACAGTGGGGGGTAGGGGGGTTAGATGTGACAGTGGGGGAGGGGGGTTAGATGTGACAGTGGGGGAGGGGGGTTAGATGTGACAGTGGGGGTGGGGGGTTAGATGTGACAGTGGGGGAGGGGGGTTAGATGTGACAGTGGGGGTGGGGTGGGTAGATGTGACAGTGGGGGGTAGGGGGGTTAGATGTGACAGTGGGGGGCAGGGGGGTTAGATGTGACTGTGGGGGGTAGGGGGGTTAGATGTGACAGTGGGGGGCAGGGGGGTTAGATGTGACAGTGGGGGGGGGTAGATGTGACAGTGGGGGGCAGGGGGGTTAGATGTGACAGTGGGGCAGGGGGGTTAGATGTGACAGTGGGGGGTAGGGGGGTTAGATGTGACAGTGGGGAGGGGGGGTTAGATGTGACAGTGGGGCAGGGGGGTTAGATGTGACAGTGGGGGAGGGGGGTTAGATGTGACAGTGGGGGGTAGGGGGGTTAGATGTGACAGTGGGGGAGGGGGGTTAGATGTGACAGTAGGGGGTAGGGGGGTTTGATGTGACAGTGGGGGGCAGGGGGGGTAGATGTGACAGTGGGGGGCAGGGGGGTTAGATGTGACAGTGGGGGAGGGGGGTTAGATGTGACAGTGGGGGTAGGGGGGTTAGATGTGACAGTGGGGGGTAGGGGGGTTAGATGTGACAGTGGGGGGTAGGGGGGTTAGATGTGACAGTGGGGGGGGTAGATGTGACAGTGGGGGGTAGGGGGGTTAGATGTGACAGTGGGGGGTAGGGGGGTTAGATGTGACAGTGGGGGAGGGGGGTTAGATGTGACAGTGGGGGAGGGGGGTTAGATGTGACAGTGGGGGAGGGGGGGTTAGATGTGACAGTGGGGGTGGGGGGTAGATGTGACAGTGGGGGGGAGGGGGGTTAGATGTGACAGTGGGGATGGGGGGTTAGATGTGACAGTGGGGGAGGGGGGTTAGATGTGACAGTGGGGGAGGGGGGGTTAGATGTGACAGTGGGGGAGGGGGGGTAGATGTGAGTGGGGGAGGGGGGTTAGATGTGACAGTGGGGGAGGGGGGTTAGATGTGACAGTGGGGGTGGGGTGGGTAGATGTGACAGTGGGGATGGGGGGGTAGATGTGAAAGTGGGGGAGGGGGGGTAGATGTGAGTGGGGGAGGGGGGTTAGATGTGACAGTGTGGGAGGGGGGTTAGATGTGACAGTGGGGGAGGGTGCGGGAAATGTGACAGTGGGGGGGGTTAGATGTGACAGTGGGGGAGGGGGGGTTAGATGTGACAGCGGGGGAGGGTGCGGGAAATGTGACAGTGGGGGGGTAGATGTGACAGTGGGGGGGGGTTAGATGTGACAGTGGAGGACAGGGGG
The DNA here is from genome assembly GCF_902713615.1 of Scyliorhinus canicula. Classification (NCBI taxonomy): domain Eukaryota; kingdom Metazoa; phylum Chordata; class Chondrichthyes; order Carcharhiniformes; family Scyliorhinidae; genus Scyliorhinus; species Scyliorhinus canicula. The sequence continues at coordinate 156,687,698 of NC_052158.1, read as the reverse complement.
GTAGATGTGACAGTTGGGGAGGGGGGGTAGTTGTGACAGGGGGGGTAGGGGGGTTAGATGTGACAGTGGGGGAGGGAGGTTAGTTGTGACAGTGGGGGGTAGGGGGGTTAGATGTGACAGTGGGGGTGGGGGGGGGTTAGATGTGACAGTGGGGGCGGGGGGGGGGTAGATGTGACAGTGGGGGTGGGGGGTTAGATGTGACAATGGGGTGGGGGGGGGTGGTAGTTGTGACAGTGGGGGGCAGGGGGGTTAGATGTGACAGTGGGGGGGGGGGGGTTAAGATGTGACATGTGGGGGTAGGGGGTTAGATGTGACAGTTGGGGGGAGGGGGGTTAGATGTGACAGTGGGGGGCAGGGGGGTTAGATGTGACAGTGGGGGTGGGGGGGTTAGATGTGACAGTGGGGGGCAGGGGGGTTAGATGTGACAGTGGGGGGTAGGGGGGTTAGATGTGACAGTGGGGGGTAGGGGGGTTAGATGTGACTGTGGGGGGGGGGGTTAGATTGTGACAGTGGGGAGGGGGGGTTAGATGTGACAGTGGGGGGTAGGGGGGTTAGATGTGACAATGGGGGGGGGGGGGGTAGTTGTGACAGTGGGGGGCAAGGGGTTAGATGTGACAGTGGGGGGGGGGTTAGATGTGACAGTGGGGGGGGGGGTTAGATGTGACAGTGGGGGTGGGGGGGGTAGATGTGACAGTGGGGGAGGGGGGGTTATATGTGACAGTGTGGGTGGGAGGTTAGATGTGACAGTGAGGGAGGGGGGTTATATGTGACAGTGTGGGTGGGGGGGGGTAGATGTGACAGTGGGGCAGGGGGGTTAGATGTGACTGTGGGGGTGGGGGGAGGTTAGATGTGACTGTGGGGGAGGGGGGTTAGATGTGACAGTGGGGGAGGGGGGTTAGATGTGACAGTGGGGGAGGGGGGGTTTAGATGTGACTGTGGGGGGGTTAGATGTGACAGTGGGGGAGGGGGGTTAGATGTGACAGTGGGGGGAGGGGGGTAGATGTGACAGTGGGGGAGGGGGTTAGATGTGACAGTGGGGGAGGGGGGTTAGATGCGACAGTGGGGGAGGGGGTTAGATGTGACAGTGGGGGAGGGGGGTTAGATGTGACAGTGGGGGAGGGGGGTTAGATGTGACAGTGGAGGACGGGGGGGGTAGTTGTGACAGTGGGGGTAGGGGGGTTAGATGTGACTGTGGGGGGTAGGGGGGTTAGATGTGACTGTGGGGGGTAGGGGGGTTAGATGTGACTGTGGGGGTGGGGGGGTTAGATGTGACAGTGGGGGAGGGGGAGGGTTAAATGTGACAGTGGGGGTTGGGGGGGGTAGTTGTGACAGTGGGGGGGTTAGATGTGACAGTGGGGGGCAGGGGGGTTAGATGTGACAGTGGGGGGGGGTTAGATGTGACAGTGGGGTGTAGGGGGGGTTAGATGTGACTGTGGGGGGTAGGGGGGTTAGATGACAGTGGGGGGGGGGTAGATGTGACAGTGGGGGGTAGGGGGGTTAGATGACAGTGGGGGGGGTAGATGTGACAGTGGGGGGCGGGGGGTTAGATGTGACTGTGGGGGGTAAGGGGGTTAGATGTGACTGCGGGGGGTAGGGGGGTTAGATGTGACTGTGGGGGTGGGGGGTAGTTGTGACAGTGGGGGCAGGGGGGTTAGATGTGACTGTGGGGGTGGGGGGGGGTTAGATGTGACAGTGGGGGAGGGGGAGGGTTAAATGTGACAGTGGGGGGGGGTTAGATGTGACTGTGGGGGGTAGGGGGGTTAGATGTGACTGTGGGGGTAGGGGGGTTAGATGTGACAGTGGGGGATTAGGGGGTTAGATGTGACAGTGGGGAGGGGGGAGGGGTTAGATGTGACAGTGGGGGGGGGGTTAGATGTGACTGTGGGGGGTAGGGGGGTTAGATGTGACTGTGGGGGGTAGGGGGGTTAGATGTGACAGTGGGGGATTAGGGGGTTAGATGTGACAGTGGGGATGGGGGGGTTAGATGTGACAGTGGGGGGGGGGGGTTAGATGTGACTGTGGGGGGTAGGGGGGTTAGATGTGACTGTGGGGATGGGGGGGTTAGATGTGACAGTGGGGCCTGCACCTGACTTCTGCTGGTGGGTCCCATTACCTCGACCTTAACGAGGAGCCCATCTATAATCAGCAGGCACTGCTGGATGTCAAGCCAGAATCCGGAGCAGGAACGTTCACAAGGACTATCTTAAATAGGTCTCCATTTTAAGATTTTCATCCCTGTGTTCAAATCTCAGTGTGGACTCACCTCTCACTCTGTAAAATCCCAGCCCCACAGCCCTCCCAGATAATAATAAACTTTATTATTGTCACAAATATGAAAATCCCCTAGTCGCCACATTCCGGTACACAGAGGGAGGATTCAGAATGTGCAATTCACCTAACAGCACGTCTTTCGGGACTTGTGGGAGGAAACCGGAGCACCCGGAGGAAACCCACGCAGATACGGGGAGAACGTGCAGACTCCGCACAGACAGTGACCCAAGCCGGGAATCAAACCCGGGACCCTGCCGCTGTGAAGCCATAGTGCTAACCACTGTTCTATCTCTGCGCTCCTCCAGTGCTAGACGTTGTGCATCCTGGTTTCCAATCTTCCTGCCATTGCCAGATGCTCTTTCAGTTTACTCGGCCCCGAGCTTGAGAATTCCCTCCCTACACCCCCCCCCACCCACCTCTCATTCACCTCCATGTCCACCACTCACCCCGCTTGAACAAGCTTAAGTTAACCTGCCCCAATATCTACTCCTGTGGCTGAGTCTCAAATTCTCTCTTCTCTTCAACGAAGGCAGCTTCGGATGTTTTGCCTCCTCCAGCCTGATGTCTCTCATGCAAATTTGTGTTGAGTTAACTGGTGCGTTTGGAGCACTTTTGGAAAGGGGTGTGGAGGAGGCAAGGGGAGTCAGGTCAGAAAGGGGGTGGGGACAAGTCGATCCGATTCCGTTGATTGACTTGCCGGAACGAGAAATGTGTCCTTGTGTGGAATCAGAAATGAAACGGGTCAGTCTTTAGGAATTGGAGTCAGTGTGTATTTTGTGATTCATGTCCCTTTGGGATTTGCGCTTCAGCTATTTCCTGCCTGCATCAAAAGTCAGGATATAAAATAGTTGAGATTCATGTCACTGAGGAGTTTTTGTTCTGTTGCTCTCTGTTCATTGTTTGTGGTGTGTTTGACAGGCTGTGCGTCTTCAGTGAATGCGGGGAGATTTTAATGAAATAGATTCCCATCATGTTTGTGTGTAGAGCAAGTAGCAATGAGGATATCGGATCATGTTCCCAAGTGACCTTAGTGATGTTGTAACTTGGTGCAGCAGCAGGAGGAAGTCGGAATGACTCAGTCATTGTGTTTCATCGCAAGATCCAGATAGAATTTGCAGAAATGGAGGCTGGCCCTCGTCTCATGATGGTTGTACAAGTGTGACTTAGCTCCACACTCCCCCGAAAGGCAAAATAAACAGGACAGCGCTTGGTTCCAATAAGGAAGGTAATACTCTGGAAAATGTCCCACTCCCCCTTTCACCCTCCCCCCCGACCCCCAACACCCACTCGGGCTGAGAAGGAATGAAGGTGCTGAGACAGAGTTGGTCGTCTTGGTGACAGAACAGGATAAGTGGGTTTTGAAGCTCATCCCTGGGGTTCATAGATCATTGAGTTTACAGTGCAGAAGCAGGCCATGCGGCCCATCGAGTCTGTACCAACCCTTGGAAAGAGCACCCTACCTAAGCCCACACCTCCACCCCATCCCCGCAACCCAGTAACCCCCACCTCACCTTGTTGGACTCAAAGGGGAAATTTATCACGGCCAATCCACCCTAACCCGCACAACTTTGGACTGTGGGAGGAAACCGGAGCACCCGGAGGAAACCCAGGCAGACACGGAGAGAACGTGCAGACCCCGCACAGACAGTGACCCAAGCCGGGAATCGAACCTGGGACCCTGGAACTATGAAGCAGCAGTGCTAACCACTGTGTTACCGCGCCACCCATTAAAGTAGCTGCTGGGATCATGAAATGTCTCGGCGAGCCTGAGGGAGTGATCCATTTGAAAATGTTCCTGTCCCAACAATCCTTGGGGACTAATTTATCATTGGACGTGTTGTGGAATGGGATTTTGCACCCGCTTTTCGAGAATCGGCTTGGGTCTCTGTCTGTGTGCAGTCTGCACGTTCTCCCCGTGTGTGTGCGTGGGTTTCCTCCGGGTGCTCCGGTTTCCTCCCACAATCCAAAGATGTGCAGGTTAGGTGGATTGGCCATGATAAATTGCCCTTAGTGTTCAAAATTGTCCTTAGTGTTGGGTGGGGTTACTGGGTTATGGGGATAGGGTGGAGGTGTTGACCTTGGGTAGGGTGCTCTTTCCAAGAGCCAGTGCAGACTCGATGGGCTGAATGGCCTCCTTCTGCACTGTAAATTCTATGAAATCAGCATTGGAACGGCAGGGTAACATAAACTGGAGCAGTTAGAAGTTGCTAGCTGTAAAGGAATTGCAGATTGCCCAACATGGAACTTCTTCTGCAGACTGACTGGATCGACTGCAGAGTATAAGAATGGGCTAGAAAGTGATTCAGGCCGTCTAATACACTTCCTCCACTACCCAGCCTGCATTGCATCACCCCATAGTAACAAGAGATTTGACTATTTGTTTTTATTGAGGGATAAATATCACCCATGAACAATGGAAGGGAGGGGGGGTTGATCAGGCTCTTCAAACACAGTGGTTGGCTCTGCTGCTTCACAGCACCAGGGTCCCGGGTTCGATTCCCGGCTTAGGTCACTGTCTGTGCGGAGTCTGCACGTTCTCCCCGTGTCTGCGTGGGTTTCCTCCGGGTGCTCCGGTTTCCTCCCACAAGTCCCGAAAGACGTGCTGTTAGGTGATTTGGACATTCTGAATTCTCCCTCTGTGTACCTGAACAGGCGCTGGAATGTGGCGACTAGGGGCTTTTCACAGTAACTTCATTGCAGTGTGAATGTAAGCCTACATGTGACAATAAAGATTATTATTATTATTATTAAATAATGGAATGGGCCAGTTTATCATGGGCCGGTTTAGCTCAGTGGACTAGACAGCTCGTTTGTAATGCAGAACAAGGCCTGCTGCGCGGGTTCAATTCCCGTACTGGCCTCCCCGAACAGGCGCCGGAATGTGGCGACTAGGGGCTTTTCACAGTAACTTTATTATCACAAGTAATAATACTTGTGATAATAAAAGATTATTATTATTATTGGTTTGGTGCCTCGAAGAAACATTGCACCTCGGACAGAGCAGCACTCCCCCAGTGCTGCCCTGAGAGTGTTTGTATTGATGCTGTGCACAAAGTACTGAGATTGGGAATCTAAACCCCCCACCTTCTGACTCTGCCTGGGATTCCCATTCTTGGTCGTCACCCTGAGGTCAGAGGTCGATAGCTGTAACTCCGAATATATGGCGTCTCACTCACAACAGACTGATGTGTATCCTTTCGGTAGCTAACAGGAATAGGAGCCATAACCTCGACCCCAACTGCTCAAATAGACCCTATAGGCTTTCCATCTATGGCTTGGTGTATTCTGTAAGGTTATATTCTGTGGTGTACAGAGGACTGAAAACTATTCAACTCATGTACATGGAGCAAGAATAGCTTACTGAGAGAAGGCTCCAATCACCCTCCATCGCCATTAACATTAATACATCTTCCAGATTCCTGAATGACTGTCATCTCAATACAACATCGCCTAGATTTGAGAGAGCACTGCTAGATTTTCCTGGGTTTTTTTGTACATTTTATAGATCTTCGAGCAGTGCAGAGGTGACACTCGTTTCTTGTGTGCAACAGATTTATTTACAGTTCTCTAAAATATCTTTGCAATCGCAAAATGTCCCCACTCTTGCTCACAGCCCAGCTCCTAGGCCTTTCTCTGGTCTGGTTTACTTTCCTCTCTGCCCACACCCAGAGCAAATCAATCGAACACCGTGAGCATAGATCAGTTGCCAGACTCTCATAATCAAACACAGAACAATCGAATATCACAATCACCTATCGCGATCCCATCTTCATGAGTGAATTTCCAAGTGAGTCCCAGCCCATGACACGCCCTTCCCCGCCGCAACTCGGCTGAGTATTTGCTTGCAGCAGTGTTCTGGAGATTAAGTGAAATGAAAAAAAAATGAAAATCGCTTATTATCACGAGTAGGCTTCAATGAAGTTACTGTGAAAAGCCCCTAGTCGCCACATTCCGGCGCCTGTCCAGGGAGGCTGGTACGGCAATTGAACCGTGCTGCTGGTCTGCTTGGTCTGCTTTAAAAGCCAGCGATTTAGCCGAGTGAGCTAAACCAGCCCCAGTCTGCGCTCCTGGACAATCCGACAGCGTTGGCAGCCCTAGATTCATATCAGCACAATTTCCATGGAACGCCAAGCAGGAGTGGCACATTTGTTTGACGAGCTGAGATCTTTGGGTTTTTTTTGAGTGAATGAGGGCGGCAGTGGAGTGTCGTGGTGTGGAGAACGTGTTTCCAAAGCGCAGGGGCATTGTGAGTGACATTTAACTGAATTGGGGGGACTGGGGAGGGTAGAATTAACCAGCGGAACCTCCGAGCATTGCCATTGGCTGCCATTCACACTAACCATGGTCTGTGGGTTGGGTGCTTCACTGTGTTGCATTTGCCCTTTCACCTAAAGGCTTCAAGTTCAAACCAGTCCAGACTTGAAGTATAAGTGTCTCTTTCAACCATGTAAAATTAGCTGCAATGTCGTATTAATTGACCGTTTTAACTTAGGCTGAAATAAAAAATTCCGTCATTGTCAAATCTCCGCTTCCCTCTTCTCTCGATCTGGAATTGCAAAGCTTTGACTCATTTAGTTGCCCTATGCAAGGTTTTGAGCTCAACCTGGTTCCTAATGAATTCTTCCTCGTTTATCTTGCCTTTAGCCAGGAACAAGAGGCCTGATATCCTTCTCAGTACAAAAAGGACCCACGTTCTGACAGGAATTGGAACCTTTCACCTGGTTTAGCACAGGGGGCAAAATAATCGGCTTGTAATGCAGAACAAGGCCAGCAGCGCGGGTTCAATTCCCGTACCAGCCTCCCCGAACAGGCGCCGGAATGTGGCGACCAAGGGCTTTTCACAGTGACTTTCATTGAAGCCTACTTGTGACAATAAGCAATTATTATTATTATTATTTCACCTGTCAACTGACAAGGAAAAGCAATCAGTTTAATTGCAACTTGAATAAAGAAGCCTTTCGAATAACAATAGCTTGTGTTTATTTAGTTTCTTAAATGTATTAAAATACCGAAAGCATTTCAGAAGAACGCCTTCGAAGATTTGACATCAAACCTCATAAGGACAAGCGGCTAAATGCTCGAGGAAAGAATGATCTTTTCAGCAGCACCTTAAGAGGAATGGGTGGGAGAGAGATTTAAGGAGGGAATTCCTAAGTTCAGAGCCCAGGCAGTTGAAGGATTGGCCGCCAATGATGGAGTGAAGGAAATGAGAGATGCAGGAGAGACCAGGATTGGAGAAGCGCAGAGATCCCAGATGGCTATGGAATTGGAGTCAAATACAGAGAGTGAGAGGAGGCGAGACCCGTGGGATTTGACAACAAGGTCCTGAATTTTGAAATTAGCTGCTGTTGACTATTGGAAGGTGGGAGCAGGACTTGATATGTCAGTGCAGGACACGGTTGCCAGTTTGAGATTGCATTGCGTTCCTGGTGTTTATTCACAACCTCACACTGCCCTGCCTCCACCATCCTGCCACTGGTCGCACTACACACCCATCTCCATGGGGCCCCAACTTCCCAGAGCCAATCGGAAATCGCACTCGCTCTCTGTGACACATTTGGATGATACATGACTGTCCGCCGGGCCATCATGCCGCCCCCCCCCCCCCCCCCCCCCCCCCTACAATGTTTTTCTTAAGGGGTAAACCCAAATGCTCAGAGAGAATGGGGGAGGCACCTCTTTTGTCATGTCTGTGTTTTGTCTTTAGGATTTTGGCTCCCTGGAGATCAATGTTCAATTCCTGGAGCCTCCAGGGAAATCCTGGGCAGTCCTCATGTGGCACTGCGGGAATGCTGCACTCCTGGAGTTGCACTCGCTTGAGTGAGATATCAAACGTAAGCACTGGAATCACCCCCACCGCCCCCCCCCCAAACCTCTCCCCCTCCATCTCACCCTTTAATACTCTCACCCCCCCCCCCAATAAAAACCCACCAGTTTGATTATGTGTTTGGGTACTTGTCCCAATCAATACCTTGGGTTGGGTGTGTGACCATCGCTATAACAATGCAAGTTGTTGCTGAACCAGCCACGTTCAGCCAGCCCAGAGAGGTCATGGCCGAAGTGGGGTCAGTTTGATTCATTTTGAATGAAGAATTGACAAATGATGCAATGAATGGTGGGAATGATTCCATTGCCATGGGCAACAGGGGCAGGTGGGAATGTGTAACACTGCTGCATTAACCGTACTCTGGATAGAAACGTTGTATGTTCCTGTACCGATGCAGACATGTCCCTGGCCGAAGCAATATGTTATTTCCTGTCCATCTGTTATAATGAGTTTGGTTGTCTGTTTGGTGTATCTATGGTACCGTCTGCTGCTCTGGAAGAATTGTCAGTTTGTTTCACGGCGGCGTTATCGTTATTTTGGTATTTTCGCGCTGCGCCCTCGGGGGACAATGTGAAGTGTCGGGATCACGGGGGGCCTGGACAGAGTGGACAGGTAGAAACTGCTCTCATTGGTGACACAGGCTTATGGTGACTGGCAAATGGAATCAGCAAACGTGAGCAGAGAAAAGGCGGTTTCCTCAGCGGGTTGTTAGGATTTGGAATGTGCGAGAATCATAAAACCGCTGCAGTGCAGACGTTCCATCGAGGTTCCATTCGTTCCATGGCATCTGCACCCACCCTCTGAAAGAGCACCCCACTCCGCCGCCCCATCCAAATAACTCCTTCACCCAACCTGCACATCTGTGGACGCTAAGGGGCAATTTATCCCGGCCAGTCCACCTAACCTGCACATCTTTGGACTATGGGAGGAAACCGGAGCACCCGGAGGAAACCCACGCAGACACGGGGAGAACGTGCAGACTCCACACAGACAGTGATCCGAGGCTGGGATTGAACTCGGGTCACTGGCGCTGTGAGGCAGCAGTGCTAACCACTGTGCCTTTGTGCCGTGCCGCTGCCAAAGTGTGTGATCGAGGCAGGCAAAATCATGGATTTCAGAAGGGAATTGGATCATTACCTGATGAGGGAGAAATTTTCAGGTCTACAGGAAAAGGACCAGGGAGTGGGACCAGATTAATTGCCCTTCAAGAGAGGTGGCGCGGGTATGACAAGCCAACGGTCAGTGCTGTAAACATTCTGCGATTCACATAGTGATCAGCAGCTTGACAGGACGCACCATTGCCCTGACCATCTACACCCCAGCCAATAAGGAGGCTAGCCCGATGTAGTGAGAAGTTTTAATCAATTTTCACAACATATGGTGGGCATTGCTGGTGGGACATCCCTAACCTGCTGGGTGTCATCTCGGAGTTCCAAGCGGGAGCTTTAGTCTCCTCTTGTTGGGACAGGTCACATCTGCAACCTACTGAGTCAGAGGTGAAAATGGTACCACAGAGTTAAAGACTTTTCCTCCAGATAAACACCCACACTCTTCCTCTCTCCCGAAAACACAGCAGCTTTTCTCATCATTAACACTATGCTAAAGGTCTCCATTTAACATATTGTGGCTGAAGGAGCTTCATTCAGTCAACAAATGACAAGACCCCTTTATTCATTTCTTGAGCAGTCCAGTTCGCTGTCTGATTTTCCTGCTGGCCCTCTCTCTCTCTCTCTCTCTCTGTTCTTTGTATTCTTTCTTGGTCTCTGCTCTCCCTCTCTCTCCATTCCTGTTTTGTTGTCCAACTTTTAATCCAGTTTTGCCTCTCTGCTCCCTTCACCTCAAACATCTGTCCCTGTGATCGACTGCTTCCCTCTCTCTCTCCCTAACTCTCTCTTTCTCCTTGCCTTTCTCTGTCTGCCCCTCTCTGTCTGCCTCTCTCCGTCCGGCTCTCTCTGTGCCTCTCTCCTGTCTGCATCTCTCTCTCTACGTCTCTCTGTCTGTCTCGGTCCATCTCTCTTTCTCTGTCTCTCTCTGCCCCCTCTGACTGTGCCCCCTCGCTCTCTCTCTGACTCTCTCTCTCAGACCCTCTCTCGCTCTCTTTCTCTGTGCCTTAATCTCTATCTGACACTCTATGTCTGTCTCTCTCTGTCTGCCTCTCTCTGTCTGCCTCTCTCTGTCCGTCTCCGTCCATCTCTCTTTCTCTGTCTCTCTCTGCCCCCTCTGACTCTGCCCCCCTCTCTCTTCCCCCTCGCTCTCTGCCTCCTCTCTCTCTCTGTCTCCTATTTCTCTGACACTCCCTCTCTGACCCTCTCTCTCTGACTCCCCTCTCTCTGCCCCCTATCTCTCTGACCCTCCCTCTCTGACCCTCTCTCTCGGACCCTCTCTCTGCCTCTCCCCTCTCTCTGGCCTCTCTCTCTGGCCCTCTTCCTGACCCTCTCTCTCTGACCCTCTCTCTCTGACCCTCTCTCTCTGACCCTCTCTCTCTGACCCTCTCTCTCTCTGACCCTCACTCTCTGACCTTCTCTCTCTGACTCTCTCTCTGCCTCTCCCCTCTCTGACACTATCTCTCTGACTCTCTCTCACCCTCTCTCTTACCCCCTCTCTCTGCCCCTCTCTGACTCTCACTCTCTCTCTCTGACCCTCTCTCTCTGACTCTCTCTCTCTGACCCTCTCTCTCTGACTCTCTCTCTCTGTCTGATCCTCTCTCTCTGACCCTCTCTCTGTCTGACCCTCTCTTTCTGGCTCTCTCTCTGACTCTCTCTGAACCTCTCTCTCTCTGACCCTCTCTCTCTGACCCTCTCTCTGACTCTCTCTGAACCTCTCTCTCTCTGACCCTCTCTCTCTGACCCTCTCTCTCTGACACACTCTGACCCTCTCTCTCTGACTCTCTCTCTCTCTGCCCCCCTCTCTATTCCCCCTCGCTCTCTGCCTCCTCTCTCTCTCTGCCTCCTATTTCTCTGACCCTCCCTTCTCTGGCCCTCTCTCTCTGACTCCCCTCTCTATGCCCCCTCTCTCTGACCCTCTCTCTCTGACCCTCTCTCTGCCTCCCCGCTCTCTCTGACTCTCTCTCTGACTCTCTCTCTCTGCCTCCTATCTCTCTGACCCTCCCTCTCTGACTCTCTCTCTCTGACCCTCTCTCTGCCTCCCCCCTCTCTCTGACTCTCTCTCTTGCCTCTCTCTCTGGCCCTCTTCCTGACCCTCTCTCTCTGACCCTCGCTCTCTGACCCTCTCTCTCTGACCCTCTCTCTCTGACCCTCTCTCTCTGACCTTCTCTCTCTGACTCTCTCTCTGCCTCTCCCCTCTCTGACACTCTCTCTCTGACTCTCTCTCACCCTCTCTCTCTCACCCTCTCTCTTACCCCCTCTCTCTGACTCTCTCTCTCTGACCCTCTCTCTCTGACTCTCTCTCTCTGTCTGACCCTCTCTCTCTGACCCTCTCTCTCTGACTCTCTCTCTCTGTCTGACCCTCTCTCTCTGACTCTCTCTGAACCTCTCTCTCTCTGACTCTCTCTCTGACTCTCTCTGAACCTCTCTCTCTGACCCTCTCTCTCTGACCCTCTCTCTCTGACTCTCTCTGAACCTCTCTCTCTCTGACCCTCTCTCTGTGACCCTCTCTCTCTGACTCCCTCTGACCCTCTCTCTCTGACTCTCTCTCTCTCTGACCCTCTCTCTGACACTCTCTCTCTGACACTCTCTCTCTCTGACCCTCTCTCCCTGTCTCTCTCTCTCTAACCCTCTCTCTCTCTCTCTGACTCTCTCTGAACCTCTCTCTCTCTGACCCTCTCTCTCTGACTCTCTCTGACCCTCTCTCTCTGACTCTCTCTCTCTCTGACCCTCTCTCTCTGACACTCTCTCTGACTCTCTCTCTCTCTGACCCTCTCTCTCTGTCTCTCTCTCTCTGACCCTCTCTCTCTGACCCTCACTCCGTGACCCACTCTCTCTCTGACTCTCTGTCTGCCTCTCTCTCTCTGCTTTTCCCTGTCTGTATCTATCCATCTCTCTTTCTCTGCCTCTCTCTCTCCGCCCCCTCTGAATCTGCCCCCTCTCTCACTGGCCCCTCTCTCTGACCCCCCTCCCTCTCTGACTCTCTCTCTGACCCTCTCTCTCTGACTCTCTCTCTGACTCTCCCTCTCTGAATCTCTCTCTCTGACCCTCCCTCTGACCCTCTCCCTCTGACTCTCTCTCTGACTCTCCCTCTCTGAATCTCTCTCTCTGACTCTCTTTCTGACCCTCTCTCTCTGACTCTCTATCTCTGATTCTCTCTCTCTCTCTCTGACCCTCTCTCTCTGACACTCTCTCTCCCTCTCTCTGACCCTCTTTCTGACCCTCTCTCTCTGACCCTCCCTCTCTCTCTGCACCTCTCTGACTCGCTCTGACCCTCTCTCTCTGACCCTCTCTCTGTGACACTCTCTCTCGCTCTCTCTCTGACCCTCTCTCTCTGACACTCTCTCTCTCTCTCTCTGACCCTCTTTCTGACCCTCTCTCTCTGACCCTCTCTCTTTGACTCTCTCTCTCTGCACCTCTCTGACCCTCTCTCTCTGACCTTCTCTCTGTGACACTCTCTCTCTCTGACCCTCCCTCTCTCTCTGCACCTCTCTGACTCGCTCTGACCCTCTCTCTGTGACACTCTCTCTCTCTCTCTGACACTCTTTCTGACCCTCTCTCTCTGACCCTCTCTCTCTGACCCTCTCTCTCTGACTCTCTCTCTCTGCACCTCTCTGACTCTCTCTGACACTTTCTCTCTCTCTGAACCTCTTTCTGACCCTCTCTCTCTGACTCTCTCTGCCCCTCTGACTTTCTCTCTGAACCTCTCTCTCTCTGACCCTCTTTTTGACCCTCTTTCTCCGTCTCTCTCTCTCTGACCCTCTCTCTTTGGCCCACTCTCTCTGACTCTCTCTCTGTCTCTCCTTTCTCTGTGCCTTTCTCTCTGTCTACCACTCTCTGTCTGCCACTCCCTGTCTGCCTTTCTCTCTGCACCTCTCTCTCTCTCTCTCTGCATCTCTCTGTCTGTCTCAGTCCATCTCTTTCTCTGTCTCTCTCTGCCCTTCTGACTCTGCCCCCTCCTCTCTCTCTGACTCTCTCTCTCTGACCCTCTCTCTCTGACTCTCTCTCTGACCCTCTCACTCTGCCCCTCTCTGACACCCTCTCTCTGACTCTCTCTCTCTCTGACTCTCTCTCAGATTCTCTTTCGCTGACTCACTCTCTGACTCTCTCTCTGACCCTCTCTCTCTCTCTCTCTCTGACCCTCTCTCTCTGACCCTCTCTCTCTGACCCTCTCTCTCAGCTTCTCTCTCTGACCCTCGCTCTCTGACCCTCTCTCTCTGACTCTCTCTCTCTGACCCTCTCTCTCTGACTCTCTCTCTGACCCTCTCTCTCTGACCCTCTCACTCTGACCCTCTCTCTCTGACTCTCTCTCTGACCCTCTCACTCTGACCCTCTCTCTCTGACCCTCTCACTCTGACCCTCTCTCTGACTCTCTCTCTCTGACCCTCTCACTCTGCCCCCCTCTCTCTGACCCTCACTCTATGACCCTCTCTCTCTGACCCTCTCTCTCTGACACACTCTCTCTGACTCTCTCTCTGACCCTCTCTCTCTGACCCTCTCTCTCTGATTCTCTTTTGCTGACTCACTCTCTGACCCTCACTCTCTGACCCTCACTCTCTGACCCTCACTCTCTGACCCTCTCTCTCTGACACTCTCTCTCTGACCCTCACTCTCTGACACTCTCTCTCTGACCCTCACTCTCTGACCCTCTCTCTCTGACACACTCTCTCTGACTCTCTCTCTGACCCTCTCTCTCTCTGGCCCTCTCTCTCTGACTCGCTCTCTGACCCTCTCTCTCTGACCTTCTCTCTCTGACTCTCTCTCTGACCCTCTCTCTCTGACCCTCTCTCTCTGACCCTCTCTCCCTGACCCTCACTCTCTGACCCTCTCTCTCTGACCCTCTCTCCCTGACTCTCCCTCTCTGACTCTCTTTCGCTGACTCACTCTCTGACCCTCTCTCTCTGACCCTCTCTCACTGCCCCTCTCTCTCTGACCCTCTCTCCCTGACTCTCTCTCTCTGACTCTCTTTCGCTGACTCACTCTATGACCCTCACTCTCTGACCCTCTCTCCCTGACTCTCCCTCTCTGACTCTCTTTCGCTGACTCACTCGCTGACCCTCTCTCTCTGACCCTCTCTCTCTGCCCCTCTCTCTCTGACCCTCACTCTCTGACCCTCTCTCCCTGACTCTCTCTCTGACTCTCTTTCGCTGACTCACTCTCTGACCCTCACTCTCTGACCCTCTCTCTTTGCTCCTCTCTGACCCTCTCTCTGACCCTCTCTCTGACCCTCTCTATCTGACCCTCTCTCTCAGCTTCTCTCTCTGACCCTCGCTCTCTGACCCTCTCTCTCTGCTCCTCTCTGACCCTCTCTCTCTGACCCTCTCTCTCTGACCCTCTCTCTCAGCTTCTCTCTCTGACCCTCTCTGACCCTCTCTCTCTGACCCTCTCTCTCTGACCCTCTCTGACCCTCTCTCTCTGACCCTCTCTCTCTGACCCTTTCTCTCAGCCCCTCTCTCAGCCTCTCTCTCTAACCCTCTCTCTCTGACCCTCGCTCTCTGACCCTCTCTCTCTGCCCCTCTCTGACTCACTCTGACCCTCTCTCTCAGCCTCTCTCTCTGACCCTCTCTGTCTCTCTCTCAGTCTCTCCCTCTCTGACCCTCTCTCTCTGACCCTCTCTCTCTCTGCCCCTCTCTGACTCTCTCTGACCCTCTCTCTCTGACCCTCACTCTCTGACCCTCTCTCTCAGCCTCTCTCTCTGACCCTCTCTCTCTGACCCTCTCTGCCCCTCTCTGACTCACTCTGACCCTCTCTCCCAGCCTCTCTCTCTGACCCTCTCTGTCTCTCTCTCAGTCACTCCCTCTCTGACCCTCTCTCTCTGACCCTCTCTCTCTGACCCTCTCTCTCTGCCCCTCTCTGACTCTCTCTGACCCTCTCTCTCTGACCTTCTCTCTCTGACTCTCTCTCTGACCCTCTCTCTCTGACCCTCTCTCTCTGACCCTCTCTCTCTGACCCTCACTCTCTGACCCTCTCTCTCTGACCCTCTCTCCCTGACTCTCCCTCTCTGACTCTCTTTCGCTGACTCACTCTCTGACCCTCTCTCACTGCCCCTCTCTCACTGCCCCTCTCTCTCTGACCCTCTCTCCCTGACTCTCTCTCTCTGACTCTCTTTCGCTGACTCACTCTATGACCCTCACTCTCTGACCCTCTCTCCCTGACTCTCCCTCTCTGACTCTCTTTTGCTGACTCACTCGCTGACCCTCTCTCTCTGACCCTCTCTCTCTGCCCCTCTCTCTCTGACCCTCACTCTCTGACCCTCTCTCCCTGACTCTCTCTCTGACTCTCTTTCGCTGACTCACTCTCTGACCCTCACTCTCTGACCCTCTCTCTTTGCTCCTCTCTGACCCTCTCTCTGACCCTCTCTATCTGACCCTCTCTCTCAGCTTCTCTCTCTGACCCTCGCTCTCTGACCCTCTCTCTCTGCTCCTCTGACCCTCTCTCTCTGACCCCTCTCTCTCTGACCCTCTCTCTCAGCTTCTCTCTCTGACCCTCTCTGACCCTCTCTCTCTGACCCTCTCTCTCTGACCCTCTCTCTCTGACCCTCTCTCTCTGACCCTTTCTCTCAGCCCCTCTCTCAGCCTCTCTCTCTAACCCTCTCTCTCTGACCCTCGCTCTCTGACCCTCTCTCTCTGCCCCTCTCTGACTCACTCTGACCCTCTCTCTCAGCCTCTCTCTCTGACCCTCTCTGTCTCTCTCTCAGTCTCTCCCTCTCTGACCCTCTCTCTCTGACCCTCTCTCTCTGCCCCTCTCTGACTCTCTCTGACCCTCTCTCTCTGACCCTCACTCTCTGACCCTCTCTCTCAGCCTCTCTCTCTGACCCTCTCTCTCTGACCCTCTCTGCCCCTCTCTGACTCACTCTGGCCCTCTCTCTCAGCCTCTCTCTCTGACCCTCTCTGTCTCTCTCTCAGTCACTCCCTCTCTGACCCTCTCTCTCTGACCCTCTCTCTCTGACCCTCTCTCTCTGCCCCTCTCTGACTCTCTCTGACCCTCTCTCTCTGACACTCTCTGCCCCTCTCTGACTCTCTCTGACTCTCTCTGGCCCTCTCTCTCAGCCTCTCTCTCAGCCTCTCTCTCTGACCCTCTCTCTCTGACCCTCTCTCTCTGACCCTCTCTGACTCTCTCTGACTCTCTCTGGCCTTCTCTCTCTGCCCCTCTCTGACTCTCTCTGACTCTCTCTGGCCCTCTCTCTCAGCCTCTCTCTCAGCCTCTCTCTCTGACCCTCTCTCTCTGACCCTCTCTCTCTGACCCTCTCTGACTCTCTCTGACTCTCTCTGGCCTTCTCTCTCTGCCCCTCTCTGACTCTCTCAGCCTCTCTCTCTCTCTCTGGGTGAAAGTCTGCCCTACCCGGCGGGGCGGGGGTCCTGGCATAGCGGAGCGGCGCCAATCACTCCAGCGTCGCACCTTTTGGAGCTAGGCCTGCGCCGGAATGGCTCCCGGTCCGCCGATTGCCACACGGGGTCGGGGGCAGACGTCAGCTGCTGACATCACCACCGGCGGATGCGCGGTAGGAGGGTCTCTTCCTGCCTCCGCCATGGTGGAGGCCGTGGCGGCGGCGGAAGAAAAAGAGTGCCCCCACGGCACTGGCCCGCACGAGATCGATGGGCCCCGATCGCGGGCCAGGCCACCGTGGGGGCACCCCCCGGGGTCCGATCGCCCCACGCCCGCCCCCAGGACCTCGGGGGCCCGCTTGCGCCACCAATCCCGCCGGCACAGAGGTGGTTTAAACCACGTCGGTGGGAGAGGCCTGACAGCGGCGGGACTTCGTTCCCTCGCGGGCCGGAGAATCGCTGCGGGGGGCACGCCGATCGGCGGAACGCGATTCCCGGGTGGCGGAGAATTCCGGCCATGGCGGGGGCGGGATTTACGCCGGCCCTGGGCGATTCCCCGCCCAGCGGGGGGTTGGAGAATTCCTCCATCTGTCTCTCTCTCAGTCTCTCTCCTCTGTCTCTCTCTCTCTCAGTCTCTCTCAGTCTCTCTCTCAGCGTGTCTCTCTCTCTCTCTCAGTCTCTCTCCTCTGTCTCTCTCTCTCAGTCTCTCTCAGCGTGTCTCTCTCTCTCTCTCAGTCTCTCTCCTCTGTCTCTCTCTCTCAGTCTCTCTCTCAGCGTGTCTCTCTCTCTCTCTCAGTCTCTCTCCTCTGTCTCTCTCTCTCTCTCTCAGTCTCTCTCCTCTGTCTTGCTCCCAGCCTCTCTCTCTCTCAGTCTCTCTCTCAGCCTCTCTCTGTCTTTCTCTCAGCCTCTCTCTGTCTCTCTCTCAGCCTGTCTCTCTCTCTGTCTGTCTCCCTGTCTCTCTCTCTCAGCCTCTCTCAGCCTCTCTCTCAGTCTTTCTCATCTGTCTTGCTCTCAGCCTCTCTCTCTCTCTCTGTCTCTCTCTCAGCCTCTCTCTCTCTCTCAGCCTCTCTCTCAGTCTCTCCCTGTCTCTCTCTCTGTCTGTCTCTCTGTCTCTCTCTCTCTGTCTCTCTCTCAGCCTCTCTCTCTCTCTCAGCCTCTCTCTCAGTCTCTCCCTGTCTCTCTCTCTGTCTGTCTCTCTCTCTCAGCCTCTCTCTCTCTCTCTCTCAGCCTCTCTCTCAGTCTCTCTCTGTCTCTCTCTCAGCCTGTCTCTCTCTCTGTCTGTCTCTCTCTCAGCCTCTCTCTCTCTCTGTCTGTCTCTCTCTCAGCCTCTCTCTGTCTCTCTCTCTCAGCCTCTCTCTCTCTCTCTCTGTCTCTCTCTCAGCCTGTCTCTCTCTCTGTCTGTCTCTCTCTCTCAGCCTCTCTCTGTCTCTCTCAGCCTCTCTCTCTCTCTCTCAGCCTCTCTCCCAGCCTCTCTCTCTCTCTCAGTCTCTCTCTCAGCCTCTCTCCTCTGTCTCTCTCAGCCTCTCTCTCTCTGTCTCTCTCTCAGCCTGTCTCTCTCTCTCTGTCTGTCTCTCTCTCTCAGCCTCTGTCTCTCTCTCAGCCTCTCTCTCAGTCCCTCTCTGTCTCTCTCTCATCCTGTCTCTCTCTCTGTCTGTCTCTCTCTCTCAGCCTCTCTCTGTCTCTCTCTCAGCCTCTCTCTCTCTCTCTCTGCCTCTCTCTCAGCCTGTCTCTCTCTCTCTCTCTCAGTCTCTCTCCTCTGTCTTGCTCTCCGCCTCTCTCTCCCTCCCTCTCTCCTCTCAGCCTCTTTCCCTCACCTCGCTCCCTCTCAGTGCTGATGTGGCGATCACCGTTGAGTGGCTGCTGGTGGAGTGACTGACTTGGCACAGAGCCCTGAAGCAGCTGCTGATGCTCAGACTCCAGAATCGACAAGCTCCTCATTGTGAAAGTTGCTCGAATTCGACACGCCTGAAGACGTAAGCTCTCTGCTTCTGTTTGGAGAAGATCTTTTTAAATTAAAGCTTCATTACTGCAGAGCAGGAATGTACCGGAAAGACGGCCGATCCTCAAGGTTTCCTCTGCCAGAAATGTGAATTTATCAAAACTCAAATTGAATGAACAGAATAACAATGAGAAAGGTTTTTGTGGTAAAGGCAGAGTGTCTGACTTTAGCTTAATCCGAGGAGAATCGGTGAGTCACCTCATTTACATCCTGACTGGTTTTATATTCCATTCAAAACTCTGAATTTGTGTAGTGCCTCTTATAGCCTCAGGTGTCCCAAAGATTCTACTACAACAACTTGCATTTGCAATAACTTTAACAAAACAAAATCTCTGAAGCTGCATCGCAATTTAACAATCACAAGTACTTTTGAAGTGTATCACTGTTGAAATGTCGAAAACGCAGCTGCCAATTTGTGCACAGCAAGTTCCCACAACATCACTGTGCCAACTGCCCAGAAAATGGGTGGCACGGTAGCACAGTGGTTAGCACTGTGGCTTCACAGCGCCAGGGTCCCAGGTTCGATTCCCGTCTTGGGTAGCTATCTGTGTGGAGTCTGCACGTTCTCCCCGTGTCTGCTTTGGTTTCCTCCGGGTTCTCCGGTTTCCTCCCACAGTCCAAAGACGTGTTTGTTAGGTGAATTGGACATTCTGAATTCTCCCTCTGTGTACCTGAACAGGCGCTCGAATGTGGCGACTAGGGGCTTCTCACAGTAACTTCATTGCCGTGTTAGCGTAAGCGTACTTGTGACACTAGTAAAGATTACCAGTATTATTCTAATAAAATCCGTCTTTTCGATGGGGATTGAGGGATAAATATTGGCCAAGACACGAGGTAGAACTCCTTTCTCTCTGTCAAATAGTGACACGGAAATTTGGCTGCCAACATGAGAGGCAGGCATAGCCACGGTCTCAATGCTTTTTCAGAAATCCGACACTTCCAAAAGGGCAGCGCTCCCTCAGTACTGCCACTGGGTGTATCCGCCTGTATTTTGTACTGAGCACTTTGCACTGTGCCTTCAACTGAACTCTGGTCAAACAGGATGTGAATCGGGTGTCCACCTGAATCCTGTTATAGTTGGGAGTGGGGAGGTAGCGGGTTACAGTCAGGGCTAAGGTGAGACTGGAGGGGGGGACTCTGTATGTTATTAATTATCAAACTGTCAGGTCCCAACTTCAATCATTGGACTTTGCTGGGCACAGACTGTGAAAACTGCGACAAATAACAGGAGCAACCCTCACTGAGATACTGTTCCACACTGACCCTCACTGAGATACAGTTCCACACTGACCCTCACTGGGATACAGTTCCACACTGACCCTCACTGGGATACAGTTCCACACTGACACACACTGGGATACAGTTCCACATTGTCACTCACTGAGATACAGTTCCACACTGACCCTCACTGGGATACAGTTCCACACTGACCCTCACTGGGATACAGTTCCACACTGACCCCTCACTGGGATACAGTTCCACACTGACCCTCACTGAGATACAGTTCCACACTGACCCTCACTGGAATACAGTTCCACACTGACCCTCACTGGGATACAGTTCCACACTGACACACACTGGGATACAGTTCCACATTGTCACTCACTGAGATACAGTTCCACACTGACCCTCACTGGGATACAGTTCCACACTGACCCTCACTGGGATACAGTTCCACACTGACCCTCACTGGGATACAGTTCCACACTGACCCTCACTGGGATACAGTTCCACACTGACCCTCACTGGGATACAGTTCCACACTGACCCTCACTGGGATACTGTTCCACACTGACCCTCACTGGGATACAGTTCCACATTGACCCTCACTGAGATACAGTTCCACACTGACCCTCACTGAGATACAGTTCCACACTGACCCTCACTGGGATACAGTTCCACACTGACCCCTCACTGGGATACAGTTCCACACTGACCCTCACTGGGATACAGTTCCACACTGACCCTCACTGGGATACAGTTCCACACTGACCCTCACTGGGATACAGTTCCACATTGACCCTCACTGGGATACAGTTCCACATTGACCCTCACTGGGATACAGTTCCACATTGACCCTCACTGGGATACAGTTCCACATTGACCCTCACTGAGATACAGTTCCACATTGACCCTCACTGAGATACAGTTCCACACTGACCCTCACTGAGATACAGTTCCACACTGACCCTCACTGGGATACAGTTCCACACTGACCCCTCACTGGGATACAGTTCCACACTGACCCTCACTGGGATACAGTTCCACACTGACCCTCACTGGGATACAGTTCCACACTGACCCTCACTGGGATACAGTTCCACATTGACCCCTCACTGGGATACAGTTCCACATTGACACTCACTGGGATACAGTTCCACACTGACCCTCACTGGGATACAGTTCCACACTGACCCTCACTGGGATACAGTTCCACATTGACCCTCACTAAGATACAGTTCCACACTGACCCTCACTGGGATACAGTTCCACACTGACCCTCACTGGGATACAGTTCCACATTGACCCCTCACTGGGATACAGTTCCACATTGACACTCACTGGGATACAGTTACACACTGACCCTCACTGGTATAAACTTCCACCCTGACCCTCACTGAGATACAGTTCCACATTGACCTCACTGGGGTACAGTTCCACACTGACCCTCACTGGGATACAGTTCCACATTGACCTCACTGGGATACAGTTCCACACTGACCCCTCACTGGGATACAGTTCCACACTGGCCCTCACTGAGATACCGTTCCACACTGACACACACTGGGATACAGTTCCACACTGACCCTCGCTGGGATACAGTTCCACACTGACCCCTCACTGGGATACAGTTCCACACTGACACACACTGGGATACAGTTCCACACTGACCCTCACTGGGATACAGTTCCACACTGACCCTCACTGGGATACAGTTCCACACTGACCCCTCACTGAGATACATTCCACACTGACCCCTCACTGGGATACAGTTCCACACTGACCCTCACTGGGATACAGTTACACACTGACCCTCACTGGGATACAGTTCCACATTGACCTCACTGGGATACAGTTCCACACTGACCCCTCACTGGGATACAGTTCCACACTGACCCTCACTGGGTTACAGTTCCACACTGACCCCTCACTGGGATACAGTTCCACACTGGCCCTCACTGAGATACCGTTCCACATTGACCCCTCACTGGGATACAGTTCCACACTGACCCTCACTGGGATACAGTTCCACACTGACCCCTCACTGAGATACATTCCACACTGACCCCTCACTGGGATACAGTTCCACACTGACCCTCACTGGGATACAGTTCCACACTGACCCTCTCTGGGATACAGTTCCACACTGACCCCTCACTGGGATACAGTTCCACACTGACCCTCACTGGGATACAGTTCCACACTGACCCCTCACTGAGATACATTCCACACTGACCCTCACTGGGATACAGTTCCACACTGACCCCTCACTGGGATACAGTTCCACACTGACCCTCACTGGGATACAGTTCCACATTGACCCTCACTAAGATACAGTTCCACACTGACCCTCACTGGGATACAGTTCCACACTGACCCCCTCACTGGGATACAGTTCCACACTGACTCTCACTGGGATACAGTTCCACACTGACCCCTCACTGAGATACATTCCACACTGACCCTCACTGGGATACAGTTCCACACTGACCCCCTCACTGGGATACAGTTCCACACTGACCCTCACTGGGATACAGTTCCACACTGACCCTCACTGGGATACAGTTCCACATTGACCCTTACTGAGATACAGTTCCACATTGACCCTCACTGGGATACAGTTCCACACTGACCCTCACTGGGATACAGTTCCACATTGACCCTCACTAAGATACAGTTCCACACTGACCCCTCACTGGGATACAGTTCCACATTGACACTCACTGGGATACAGTTCCACACTGACCCTCACTGGGATACAGTTCCACACTGACCCTCACTGGGATACAGTTCCACATTGACCCCTCACTGGGATACAGTTCCACACTGACCCTCACTGGGATACAGTTCCACACTGACCCACACTGAGATACAGTTCCACATTGACCCTCACTGGGATACAGTTCCACACTGACCCTCACTGGGATACAGTTCCACACTGACCCTCACTGGGATACAGTTCCACATTGACCCTCACTGGGATACAGTTCCACATTGACCCTCACTGAGATACAGTTCCACACCAACCCCTCACTGAGATACAGTTCCACACTGACCCTCACTGGGATACAGTTCCACATTGACCCCTTACTGAGATACAGTTCCACACTGATCCTCACTGGGATACAGTTCCACACTGACCCTCACTGAGATACAGTTCCACACTGACCCTCACTGGGATACAGTTCCACACTGACCCTCACTGGGATACAGTTCCACATTGACCCTCACTGGGATACTGTTCCACACTGACCCTCGCTGGGATCTAATTCTACACTGTCCCCTTGCGTCAGTGCTGACAACACCCTCTATACATCAACAGTTGCTTGGGTCAGTGAACCGCACACAGAGCACAAACTGTGATTTCTGACTTGTTTTGGGTCATGTCGAGCTGACCACTTTCCAGCTTCCTTTGATCAAGGTGGGGAAATGTCACGCTGATTCTACCCTATCCAAAACTGCTGTTGGCTTAAACCGGGCAAGTGTCCAAACTTTGACATTGGCTGGGTCAAACTCACGAGCGGGTCCTCAGACATTTTAATCTCAGCAATCAGTGGTATTTATTGGAAAGATTTCAAAAGTTCTCTAATTATCTCAGGGCAGTTTCCTGGAACAAGTCAGGAATTGTGTGAAATTAGTAACATATTATCAGCGTGATAAAACTTCATGTAACACTGTGTATGTCTATAATGAGATTATGTATAACACATGGATGTCTAAATGGGGGGAAACTCAATTATAACAAATATACCCCGCTGGTTTCCAAACAAATCATTCAGATTACTTAAAGTTAGTGTCTAAAGATTTTAAACACTGAATAAAGTTTCAAAGAACGATATTGGACAGGGTAAGGAATCTGGCCAGGGTCAAAGTGCAACTTGGGGCAATGGTGTTGGGCATGGTCAAGGTCACAAAATTAAGGCCCAGGGTTGCTATGTGACCTCAAGACATGGAAATGGGGCGCCTGATGCGCTGAAAGCAACCTGTATCTCAACCAGTTGCGACAGACACTGTGTTCACCTGACACCAGGTGGAAGAAATGGACCCAATAACCAACTATTTTCCTCTGCATTGCTGAAAAGAGAGATATGCTGTTGAAGCTTGACCCACCAGGACAAATGCAAGAATAACAAATTTCAAACCATCGCAACAATTTATACGAGCGGAGAAAAGGGTTCTAATTGGTCAGCATTCACTCTGATTAGATAGAACATAGAACAGTACAGCACAGAACAGGCCCTTCGGCCCTCGATGTTGTGCCGAGCAATTAAACCCACGTAACCCGTATACCCGTAACCCAACAATCCCCCCATTAACCTTACACTACGGGCAATGTAGCATGGCCAATCCACCTAACCCGCACATCTTTGGACTGTGGGAGGAAACCGGAGCACCCGGAGGAAACCCACGCACACACAGGGAGGACGTGCAGACTCCACACAGACAGTGACCCAGCCGGGAATCGAACCTGGGACCCTGGAGCTGTGAAGCATTGATGCTAACCACCATGCTACCGTGAGGCCCAAAAGGTACCCTTCCTATTCCTGTAACCTACTAATCCTAGCTAACCTTTTGGACCCTGGGGGGAAATTTAGCATGGCCAGTCCATCTAACCTGCACAACCTTCGACTATGGGAGGAAACTGGAGCACCCAGTGGAAACCCAGGAAGACAAGGAGAGAAAGCACAAACTCCAGACAGACAAGTACCCAAGGCTGGAATTGAACCTGGGTCCCTGGTGCTGTGAGGCAGCAGGTCTAACCACTATGCCACTGTGCCACCCCAGAAAACATTGGTTGAGGTGTTGGCATGGCAAAAGCACCAGGGAACAATAGGTCAACCAGCCTGCGCTCGTAAAACCCAAATCAAAATATCTACTGCTGGATGTGATTGCGCAAATAGGCAGTGATGGAACCATCAATTCACCAGACATGTGTTTCCGATATGAATCTAGGCTTTAATCGACTTACTACAGAGCCAGCCTGTTACCCGTTGATGAACTCTCAGTGAACTGCAGGCTGACTCTGGACAAGGGTATTTATACAGCAGCACTAAGGGGAGGAGTCGTGGGCTGAGCCAAGGGTGGAGCCCTGTACAAGCTCCTGAGCATTCCCAGAGCTACTCCCCCTAGTGGTCAGATAACGCTACTGCGCTTACAAAGACATAGTGTGAATTATCATATTACATTCACCACAGGCAGCACTTGCTGAACAGTCCTGAGTGGGCCAATAACTACACAAACAACCACTTTAAGATAATCAGTCGAGCTTGTAACATAATATGCAGGAAGCCATTCACTGCAAATGAAAGGAATATGTTCAGGCTGTGCGCCTTTTTTGAAGTACGTAGAAGCTTGGGGTGCTATCCCCATGGCAGTACTTGAGCCAATCAGAGTCAACTTGCCAGTTGAACAATACCCTTTTCTCCTGTGGTGTGAATTGCTGTGATGGTTTGAAATTGCATTAGTGCTGATGAGTGGAAGATGAAAAACGTCAACATGTCTCTCTTTGCAGCAATATTCAGGGTCCTTTCTTCCAACCATGCCAATGCATTGTCGCCTCATATACATGCGTTTGCATTATTATAACATTCCTGTATGCACGTTCGAACAGATTGTGGGCGCGATTCTCCGCAAATGCGGAGAGTCGTAAAGGCTGCCGTGAAACTGGCCGTGTTTCACGGCAGCCTCCGCGCCCCCTCCCGGGACCCGATTCTGCTACCCCGGTCGGGGCTAGCAGCGGGGCCCCGTGAACCACGGCATCGCAGAGAACTTCGCTAAGCCCGCGCGCCAAGGGTAACGGCGGCTGACGCGCACGATGACGTCAGCCGCGCATGCGCGGATTGGACGGCTCCAACCCGCGCATACGCGGATGACGTCATCACGCATATGCGCGGGCCGTCATGCCCCTCAGCCGCCCCGCAGACTGATCCAGCGGGGTGGCGGAAGGACAAAGAGTGCGCGGGTTTTCGGACCCGCTGCCCGCGATCGGTGCCCACCGATCGCGGGCCCATGCCACCCTTGGCACGGCCGTGGTGCCATGGTTCTCCAGAACGGCACTTTGCGGCCGTTTTCACGAACGGTGAGAGCAGGTGTGTTTGAGTTCATGAAAACGGCCGTAAAGGCCTGGGAACTCGGCCCATCGGATAGGGGAGAATCGCTGTTCGCCGTAAAAAAAACGGCGAGCAGCGATTCGTGTCGTGGGGCAGCCGTGGGGGGGGGGGGGGAGAATAGCAGGAGGTCAGGAAAAATGTCGGGAAGGCCCTCCCGCTATTCTCCGACCCGTCGTGGGGGGCGGAGAATCACGCCCTGTGTGTTTCAGGGGTAGAATACCCCATGTATGTGCAAGACACTGCGTCGTACTTCGTGCTAATGCTGCTGTATACTATACAATGTTGTTACTGAGGAATAATACTGTGTGTTACTGCAATGTAGCACAGTGGTTAGCATTGTTGCTTTGCAGCGCCAGGGACCCAGGTTCGATTACTGGCTTGGGGGGGTGGATCACTGTCTGTGCGGAGTCTGCATGTTCCCCCGTGTCTGCATGGGTTTTGTCCGGGTGCTCCGGTTTCCTCCCACAAGACGCAGAAGGTGCTTGTTAGGCAATTTGGACTTTCTGAATTCTCCCTCAGTGTACCCGAACAGGCGTCGGAGTGTGGCGACTAGGGGCTTTTCACAGTAATTTAATTGCAGTGTTAATGTAAACCTACTTGTGACAATAATAAAGATGATTATTTTGTGGTAACAATCGATATACAATGTAATTCACTGAAGGACAATACATGTGTGTGTTTCCTGTACACTGTATCTGGGTGCTGGGTGTGTGATATGACACTAGGTGTGATACAGTTGTGTACATTGAGCCGGATACCCCACCCCGCCGCACCCGTTTTCTGCTGCGATGCATCTCGCCGGCAGCGGGACCCTCCATCCTGGCAGCCGGCCAATAGGGTTTCCCATTGTGGGCACGCCCACACAGTCGGGAAATTTGTGGGCGTGAGTGCGCTGCCGGCGAAACGGAAGATTCCGCTGAGGGAGAATCCCGCCCACTGCGTTTCCCTGCACCTTGGGGGTAATATTCGCCCATTATCATATCGCAAACTCTGGCTGGGAATCGATTTGGAGAGTGACACCTGAGGCCATTCGCTGGACGTTGAAGAGAGCTCCCGGGGCACATACAGGAGGGGGGGGTTAGGGTTAGGGTTAGGGTTAGGGTGGGGGTGGAATCCCCATGCTGATTATTAGTAACATCAGAGAGTTTGGATTGAATTTGTCAGTCTCCTTTGGGGGCGGGTGAGAGTCGGGGAAATAAGAGGTCACCTCCCCGTACGACCTTCCCACGACCGGGAAACTATCCCAGGATTTGGCCGGGAAGGACATTGGCTTCCCACTCCACGGAGCCAGGCAGCTAATTATTGTAGCCCTGGTTAGTGCGATTTTTCAGCCTCCGCATCATTTTGCTGCCTGCGGATACCCTCCACCATAACCCCAGCCCCTCCTATCCTGCAACACACAGAAGCTGGAGGTGGAGATGCCCTCCCTATGGCAGGGCGGGGGGGAACCGGAACCGCGGTCTCCATACACGAGAGGCTGGCTGTATCGATGAAAGGCCACGGTTGTGGAGGAGATTGATGCAGTAGACTGGATCAGCTTCCATCACCCTCATTCACCAATCAGTGTAGACGGCAGATGTCCAGGGCTCACCCCCACCCCCTCCCTCCCCGTTGTTGCTGACCTTGCTCGTGTGCATTTAACTGAATAGGACAGCGAGCTGGGAGGTGAGCAATCAGCAGGCCGGCTCCTGGTTGGCTGAGCCGGTCTTGCTCCTGGCAAGGGCAGACTGGGAAATAACGTTCGGTGCCAAATTCAAGGACCCTAAACCTGCGGCAAAATCAGGTCACAGGCAGATTGAGAGTTTGCCCTTTGACTATGACCTCAGGGTGAACCATGACCTCGCTTTGTGAAGTCACTAAATGAACTGCAACTGTCTCAACCGGGCCACAGAGACGAGAAAGGGTTGGCGTTTGATCAGCGATCGTGGTACGCTGATTGCAGCGGGGGGGGGGGGGGGGGGGGGGGGTAGGGGGGTTGCTGCGGGGGGGGGGGGGGGTAGGGAGGTTGCAGCGGGGGGGGGTAGGGAGGTTGCAGCGGGGGGGGGGTAGGGAGGTTGCAGCGGGGGGGGGTAGGGAGGTTGCAGCGGGGGGTAGGGAGGTTGCAGCGGGGGGTAGGGAGGTTGCAGTGGGGGGTAGGGAGGTTGCAGCGGGGGGTAGGGAGGTTGCAGAGGGGGGTAGGGAGGTTGCAGCGGGGGGTAGGGAGGTTGCAGCGGGGGGGTAGGGAGGTTGCAGCGGGGGGGGGTAGGGAGGTTGCAGCGGGGGGGGTAGGGAGGTTGCAGCGAGGGGGGAAGGGAGGTTGCAGCGGGGGGTTAGGGTGGTAGCAGCGGGGGGTAGGGAGGTAGCAGCGGGGGGGGTAGGGAGGTTGCAGCGGGGGGGGTAGGGAGGTTGCAGCGGGGGGGGGTAGGGAGGTTGCAGCGGGGGGGAGGGAGGGCTACGTTGCAGGGACAGGTTACCGAGGGAATGCCGCTCTGTTGGGGATGCAGTCTTTTCAACTGAAGCATGAAAAATGGAAGACCCTTCTGCTCTCTCCAATGGATGTGAAAGATCCCACAGCCATTCTATCGGAAGGAAAGAGAGAAAAGAGGAAGAGAAAATCGCTTATTGTCACGAGTAGGCTTCAAATGAAGTTACTGTGAAAAGCCCCTAGTTGCCACATTCCGGCGCCTGTTCGGGGAGGCTGGTGCGGGAATTGAACCGTGCTGCTGGCCTGCCTTGGTCTGCTTTAAAAGCCAGCGATTTAGCCCAGTGTGCTAAACCAGCCCCTATTATCACCGACATTTATCAACCAAATCACTTAAAAACATATTTGGGACATTTATTTTATTGTTGTCTGTGCTATCTTGTTGAGTGTAACTTGGCCGTTATGATTCTTCCATCACACACAGTGATGCCATAAATCTGCCCCATTGACTGGAGAACGCGTTGCAATGTCCTATTGGTTCGACAAAAATTGATGTTCTTTCATTCTGTGTGGACACCTGGTGGGAGCAGAGTTTGGGCCTGTCTCTCTCATTGCATGCTGGGAGGAAGTAACCTGCCGTCTCTCAGAATGCAGGATTGGGAAATGCAGCTGGAGCTATGGAGTCCGACGGCACGATTTAAAGGGGGAAAATGAAGTCCCATTCTGGGCACGCTTGAGAACAACCCCGTTATTAAATGATTAAATGGGACTTTTTCTCAGACCTTGGCGAGGAAACCTCTGCCCAGGCTGCACTTGGCTTAAATGCCTGCGGTGACAGGCTCTGCTCAACTGGCCAGGGCAGGAAGAGATCGGGCCGCCATTTCTAAATGCCCATTGGGACCTCTTGGCGCCCCTCCCCCACACCAACCTCCCAACCGACTGTTTAGGGGGCCCTCGAACCCCCCACCCCCCCCCCACCCCTCATAAGGGCAGGGCGCCCCCCTGCCTGATCCTGGCATGGGCAACCTTGTCTACATTTATGGAGACCAGCGAAGTCTCCCAGGCTCGGGTGTTCAATCCCAGGCCTTGACAGAGTCCAGAGTGCAGACATGTTTCGGTGTAGCCCACCCCTCACTTAAATTGCCCAGAGAGGGGCAGATCCAGATCGCGAGTGGTTAGTGTTCCTCTGGAGAGAGGGTGAGGCATGTCACTATTGCGTGTGCTGTAAGGGTTGAAATAAGGCACAGTGAAAGCAGTGCTGCTGTCTCCGGGGGGGGTATGAGCTCGATTTGTCCTCACTGCAACCCCCCCCCCCCCTCCCCCCCTCCACTTGATTCCATTGACAACACCAACCAAAGGGTCCAGTGGACCAGAAGGTATCACCATGGCAACCTCATCAGGCCATCGTTGCCATCACCTTGCTCACTCCTCTCTGGCTATGACAAACCGGGGCCGCGTAGCCATGGCAACACTCCCGATGACATCCGGGGACATTGCTTCCTTTTTAATCTCTCGCAGAATTTCTGCATTTAGCTCCTTTTTTTGTTGTTGTTGTCGAAGAGACAAAAAACCTTCCCACCCGCGGGTGACTCTGGACCCAGAGGACCCGGTGCCACTCCCGTCACGCCGACCTCCGACGAACCCCATTTATTGCGGCGCCCCTTGGGATACAGAGATCAAGGGTGAGGGGGAAATGGAATTTGGGGGCGATGGCGGGGGGGGGGGGGGGGGGGGTGGGGAGAGATTAGGGTGGGGGGATTGGAGATTGACTTGACGACGAGAAGGAACATGGAGGGCGGGGCAGGTGGTGGGCGGGGGGGTGGGGGTGGGGAGAGATTAGGGTGGGGGGGATTGGAGATTAACTTGACGACGAGAAGGAACATGGAGGGCGGGGCAGGTGGTGGACGGCGGGGGGGGGGGGGGGGGGGGGTGGGGGAGGGACATACAGCAGGAGCCTAGGATGATGACATGGGGTGAATTCTATTGCACCGTAAGGCCTTCCAATCACAACAGTTTACTTATCTATAGCCTTTTTAATGCAGTAAACAATGCCAAGGTGCTTCATGAGCCTTATCAGACGTACATTACCTGGTTCGGCCTACGTGACTCCAGACCCACGCAGCGTGGTAGACGCTTAACTGGCCGATGGGATGGACAGCGAGCCACTAGGCATGGGCAACAGAAGCTGGCCTTGCCTGCGACATCCACACCCCGTGAAAGAGTAAAGAAACAAAACATACACATCAGGAGGTGTTATAAAAAGGTGAAGAAAAAACTGGGTGGGGCAGGTGTCAAGGAGTCCTTTAAAGGCAGAGAGAGGGAGGGGGGGGGGGAGTAGAGGGGGAGAGGTGACAAGGTGAGGCAGAGGTTTAGGGAGGGGATTCCAGAGTTTGGGGCCCAGGCAGCTGAGTGCACAGCAGCCAGTGGTGGAGCAATGTAAAATCAGGGATGCTCAATAGACCAGAATTGGAAGGTCACCGAGATCTTCGGAGGTTTCGGACTGGAGGAGATTACAGTGATTTGGGGGGTGGAGGCCATGGAGGGATATGGAAGTGAGGATGAGCATTTTAAGATCGAGGCGTCGCTGGACTGGGAGGCAGTGTAGGTCAGTGAGCTGGGTGGTGGGTGAACGGGATTTAGTGGGAGTTTGCAGGGGGCAGTAGAGTTATGGATGAAGTGCAGTTTGGGGAGGGTGGGAGATGGAAGAAGCAACGATTTTGTGCATCATGGAGTGGCGATTGAGCCTGGGACAGTTGTAGTTTCATAGAATCCAAGAACCCCTACAGTGCAGAAGGAGGCCATTTGGCCCATCGGGTCTGCACCAACTCTCTGAAAGAGCACCCTATCTAGGCCCATGGCCCCCACCCTATCCCCGTAACCCAGTAACCCCACCTATCATTTGGGACAATTGGTCACGGTCAGGTCACCTAACCTGCACATATCTGGACTGTGGGAGGAAACCGGAGCACCCGGAGGAAACCCACGCAGGCACGGGGAGAGCGTGCAGACCCCGCACAGACAGTGACCCAAGCCGGGAATCGAACCTGGGTCCCTGGCACTAACCACCGTGCTGCCTAAGTTTGTCTGCCTCGCTCTGATGCTTAATAACCCAGCCATTGCAAAAAGTCGATGTGTTTGATGCCGAGAGCGATGACTGAGATCTTCAATGACTGAATATTGAGAAGAGGGCCTTTGGAGGGCCTGTTAATCCAGACCTCTTATTTATCGGTTGCTATGGGAACTCCAGTAATTTGGACAGGAATGTTGAGTCAGTGATGGTTGAAAGGGAATTTAACAATCTCACATGCCGTACTCGCCCAGACAAGAAGGGATTTCTGTAGCAGCATCACCATTTCAGAGTGTCCCAGTTACAGGCAGTGAAGTAACTTGTATCTCGAGGTGGATTTCCAATGGTGTTAACATCTTGAGTTAAACCTCTTGAGGGCAGGAGGGTTCCAGGTTGGGGTAATTGGTTCACGCTGAGCTTGGCTGACCTCATTCGGGACCCTCTACTAATCTTCCTGCCCACAGCAGCTGAAGGAGGTTTGAGGGGGCGGTGGGAGGGGGCGGGAAGGTATCAGACACCGCTGCCGCTCGTGATCATTGACCAGACCCATTCCCCCTCACCCTCCCAGCAACAGCCTCTGCGTTCACTGTGAGCCTCACACAGTTGAGTTGCCTATCACCGAGCAAGCTACCATTGAGGCTTCCCAGCAAGGAGCCTCGAGCATGGATATTGATGGCTGTTTGACTGCGGTGGGCTTCACACTCATGCCCAAACCCTCAGCGGGAGAGGTTGGAGCGTTGGAGCAGGTGCTCTGTTGCTCTGACCCAGAGGTCCTGAGGCTAGAAGTTGGAGCTGTCTGGCATTCAGAACTCCCTCTGGTAATTGGCGAGTTAATTGAGGAAGCAGAACAGAGATATCTCGCCTTACGTTGTCTAAATACTGGAACAGATGTGTTACTCCATTTATTACTGGCTTGCTCATTTTAAAAGCTGGAAAGACTTGCATTTCTATAGCGCCATTCACCTCAGAGCATCCGAGAGCGCTTTACAGCCAATGAAGCACCTCTTGAAGTGTGGTCACTGTTGTAATGTAGAAAACTCAGCGGCGGCTAATTTATACACAGCAAGATCCCACAAATAGTAATGTGATAATGACCCAGAAAGTTTGTTTTTTGTGATGTTGATTGAGGGATAAATATTGGGCAGGACACCAGAGTTAGCTCCCCCCGCTCTTCTTCAAGATGGTGCTGAGGGTTCTATGTCTGTCCACAAGGGGGCATGTTTTGGCTAAAGGATGGCTCCTGCAGAAATGCGGCACCCCCTCGATTGGGACAAGCACTGGGAGTGTCAACTGGATCATGGTTCTCATCCCAGAGGCAGGGCTTAAACTCACAGCCTACAAACCAGACGGTGGAGAATTAATGGGCAGGAAGGTGGTGCACAGGGTTCATATGACTCGGGCGAGAATCAGTGGGTTATTTCAGAGGGGTAGCAGATGAGTGCGAGAGGTGTGGGCGGGGGCCAGCGAATCACTCGCACATGTTTTGGCGTGTGAGAAATTGGGAAGATTTTGGGCGGGAGTGTTTTAGCCAGGATAGTGGAGGAGGGAGTGAACCCAGACCCTTTGGTGGCGATATTTGGGGTTTCAGAGAAGCCGGAGTTCATGGAGAGGAGGAAGGCCGATGCCTTGGCCTTTGCCTCTCTGATTGCACGGCAGCGAGTTTCACTGGAGTGACGGTCGGCATCGCCACCGGGAGTAGCAGCTTGGATGGTTGACCTGTACGACTTTCTGCGGTTGGAGAAGATAAAGTCTGAGTTAACGGGCTCTGCAGAGAGGTTTGAGAAAAGGTAGGCGATGTTTGTGACCGTGTTTGAGGAGTTGTTCGTCGGAAGGGGGAGGATGAAAAAGGGGAAAACATTTGTACATACTGTATAGTTGATTGCTGGGAAGTATGTTCCTGGGGTGCTGATGTGTTGGAACCTGTTTTGATAAATGTTGGTAATAAAATACAATAAAAAAGACAAGAGAATGTGGAAACAGCCCAGAAATGTCAGAATATGGAGACAGGTCAAAAACTAAAGTTAACTCCACGTGATGATTAGTTCAAGTATTTGCCATGGTTCTGAGGGATCTGACCCTCTGACAGTGCAGCACTCCCTCAGCAATGACCCTCTGACAGTGCGGCACTCCCTCAGTACTGACCCTCTGACAGTGCAGCACTCCCTCAGTACTGACCCTCTGACAGTGCAGCACTCCCTCAGTACTGACCCTCTGACAGTGCAGCACTCCCTCAGTACTGACCCTCTGACAGTCGGCACTCCCTCGGTACTGACCCTCTGACAGTGTGGAACTCCCTCGGTACTGACCCTCTGACAGTCGGCACTCCCTCAGTACTGACACTCTGACAGTGTGGAACTCCCTCAGTACTGACCCTCTGACAGTGCAGCACTTCCTCAGTACTGACCCTCTGACAGTGCGGCACTCCCTCAGTACTGACCCTCTGACAGTGCGGCACTCCCTCAGTACTGACCCTCTGACAGTGCGGCACTCCCTCAGTACTGACCCTCTGACAGTGCAGCGCTCCCTCACTACTGACCCACTGACAGTGCAGCACTCCCTCAGTACTGACCCTCTGACAGTGCGGCACTCCCTCAGTACTGACCCTCTGACAGTACAGCACTCCCTCAGCACTGACCCTCTGACAGTGCAGCACTCCCTCAGTACTGACCCTCTGACAGTGCAGCACTCCCTCAGTACTGACCCTCTGACAGTGCAGCGCTCCCTCAGTACTGACCATCTGACAGTGCAGCACTCCCTCAGAACTGACCCTCTGACAGTGCGGCACTCCCTCAGTACTGACCCTCTGACAGTGCGGCACTCCCTCAGTACTGACCCTCTGACAGTGCAGCACTCCCTCAGTACTGACCCTCTGACAGTGCAGCACTCCCTCAGTACTGACCCTCTGACAGTGCGGCACTCCCTCAGTACTGACCCTCTGACAGTGCGGCACTCCCTCAGTACTGACCCTCTGACAGTGCAGCACTCCCTCAGTACTGACCCTCTGACAGTGCAGCACTCCCTCACTCCTGACCCTCTGACAGTGCAGCACTCCCTCAGTACTTTTTTTAAAGTAAAGTTAGCGTACCCAATTATTTTTTCCAATTAAGGGGCAATTTAGCGCGGCCAATCCACCTTTCCTGCACATCTTTTGGGTTGTGGGGGCGAAACCCACGCAGACACGGGGAGAATGTGCAATCTCCACACAGACAGTGACCCAGGGCCGGGATTCGAATCCGGATCCTCAGCGCCGTAGGCAACAATGCTAACCACTGTGCCACCGTGCTGCCCCCTCCCTCAGTACTGACCCTCTGACAGTGCAGCACTCTCTCAGTACTGACCCTCTGACAGTGCAGCACTCCCTCAGTACTGACCCTCTGACAGTGCAGCACTCTCTCAGTACTGACCCTCTGACAGTGCAGCACTCCCTCAATACTGACCCTCTGACAGTGCAGCACTCCCTCAGTACTGACCCTCTGACAGTGCTGCACTCCCTCAGTACTGACCCTCTGACAGTGCAGCACTCCCTCAGTACTGACCCTCTGACAGTGCGGCACTCCATCAGTACTTACCCTCTGACAGTGCGGCACCCCCTCAGTACTGACCCTCTGACAGTGCAGCACTCCCTCAGTAGTGACCCTCTGACAGTGCAGCACTGCCTCAGTACTGACCCTCTGACAGTGCAGCACTCCCTCAGTACTGACCCTCTGACAGTGCAGCGCTCCCTCAGTACTGACCATCTGACAGTGCAGCACTCCCTCAGTACTGACCCTCTGACAGTGCGGCACTCCCTCAGTACTGACCCTCTGACAGTGCGGCACTCCCTCAGTACTGACCCTCTGACAGTGCAGCACTCCCTCAGTACTGACCCTCTGACAGTGCAGCACTCCCTCAGTACTGACCCTCTGACAGTGCAGCGCTCCCTCACTCCTGACCCTCTGACAGTGCAGCACTCCCTCAGTACTGACCCTCTGACAGTGCGGCACTCCCTCAGTACTGACCCTCTGACAGTGCGGCACTCCCTCAGTACTGACCCTCTGACAGTGCGGCACTCCCTCAGTACTGACCCTCTGACAGTGCGGCACTCCCTCAGTACTGACCCTCTGATAGTGCGGCACTCCCTCAGTACTGACCCTCTGACAGTGCAGCACTCCTTCAGTACTGACCCTCTGACAGTGCGGCACTCCCTCAGTACTGACCCTCTGACAGTGCATCACTCGTCCTGCCAGCTACTGAATCCCATTCTGTCAATGTGTGTGTGGATGTGTCAGGATGTGTGCAGGTAAAAGGTTCTGTCAAATTGAATTTTAGGAAGAGCAGTGTGGGTTTGCAGGGAGTTGTGTCTCGAAACGTACAATCTAGTGAACAATGTGCTGTCGTGCACTTGTCCATCAGTGAATATAACAGACAGTGCTGCTCTGTTGCAGTGACGGTTGGATTCAGTAATAATAGCCCTGAGCTACAGAAAAAGGTTTGCCATGATTGCATTCTCAATCTTGGCTTCCATCCAGCCCAAGATTTAAGACAGATACTCGGAATGAATATAATATTTCTACAAGCACTAACATATGGTTTTTAACCTCTCTAAATATTTAGTTACTGGTGAAGTGTCAGCGCTATCACCCCTTTATTAGCCAGAGCATGCAGGTATAGATATGTTTTAATTAATTGACACATCCCATGGAGCAAACCTTGCGAGTTAGTATGACTGTTGGGTTGGGAAATATTTTATATTTTATCCAATCCTTTCCCACCGTCCCCCCCGGAGATGATTGTCAAGTTGGCTGCGGGTAAATAGGCGGGGAGAATTTGAAATGTGAAAAAGAATTTGCTTTCTTTAACGCCTTTCGCAGCTTTGGGACTTCGCAAGGGGATTCCCAGCCAGTGATGAACGACAGCAGCATACTCGCGATTGCAATGTTGGAAACATGGCTGCCAAACCGTGTCCATCAAGGGACGAGCACTTTTACGTCAGGCTGGAGGGGATGATGGGGCCTCAGTTTGGGGCCTCATGGATTAGGAACAGGAACTGTAGCTGATGGCTTCCTCTGCCAACCCCCCCCCCCCAACTCCCCGCCAACCACAGCCCCTGTCTCCCCACCTCGACCCCGCACTAACTTGGAATGCCGAGAGCTGGCGAGATCCGTCTGTGCGGGGTGAAAGCTGAAACATATCTTCCTAATCCAATAATTTGCAGGGGCTATGGGGGAGCCCTGATGGCAGAGGTCGATGGCCCTTTGTTGTAATGGCGATGCTATAACTCTAGGTGTCGGTAGTGAGCTGGAAAACGACGAGACTGCAGATGATCACCGTTATAGAAGGGCTTCAAGTTACATGGTGAGTACTGTAGCCACTGATTGGACAGACACTGAGCCAAGGTGAAGAGTTATCCTGTTAAACATCAAACCCTTGAGCCTTGTGAATCTCAGGTTTTTTTATTACTATCTCACGGCGTGGCTTGGGCATCGTCAGCCATCGTAATTGCCCTTGAGAACATGTTGGTGAGCCGCATTCATGACACCTAAGTGGGATTTCATGAGAATCCAGTATAGTTCTGTGGTTACCAGTGTGCAAGCTTGATGGGCCGAATGGCCTCCTTCTGCATCGTAGCGATTCTGACATTACTGCGGCTCACGTTTTATTCCATATTTACTTAATTTGACTTAACTTCCCAAAAAATAGTGGGATTTGGGTTCATATCTCTCAATCGTTTGTCCAGATTTCTGAATTACCAGCCCCAGAATATCACTAGTTTACGATTGTTCCCAACATTGTGTGATTAGTAATATTTTGGTCATTTGTCTATGGTTTAACTTGATTCGCAGCGTTGTTTTTAAGTTTAGAGCACTCAATTTAGGGGCAGCAGGGTAGCATGGTGGTTAGCATAAATGCTTCACAGCTCCAGGGTCCCAGGTTCGATTCCCGGCTGGGTCACTGTCTGTGTGGAGTCTGCACGTCCTCCCCCTGTGTGCGTGGGTTTCCTCCGGGTGCTCCGGTTTCCTCCCACAGTCCAAAGATGTGCGGGTTAGGTGGATTGGCCATGCTAAATTGCCCGTAGTGTCCTAATAAAAGTAAGGTTAAGGGGGGGGTTGTTGGGTTACGGGTATAGGGTGGATATGTGGGTTGAGTAGGGTGATCATGGCTCGGCGCAACATCGAGGGCCGAAGGGCCTGTTCTGTGCTGTACTGTTCTATGTTCTATGTTCTAATTCATTTTTTCCAAGTAAGCGGCAAATCAGCAATTCACTTACTTTTTGGGTTGTGGGGGTGAGACCCACACAGACACGGGGAGAATGTGCAAACTCCACACGGACAATGACCCAGGGCCAGGATTCGAACCCAGGTCCTCGGCGCTGTGAAGCAGCAGTGCTAACCACTGCGCCACCGTACCGCCCCTGTGACAGAGGGCGATTGATGTGGTCAATGGAAGCAATCGATTTGCAGCGAGTGCTGGACGCTCGGGAGACAAGCGATGCTCCAGATCAGGAAGAGCCAGGTTCACACAAGCAATGCTGGGATGGACCTGTAACAGATCATAGCCACTGGAGAGAGGGAAACCCAGAAATGTGTTATTACGATGAGAGCAGGGAGGTGAAAGAGAACTACCATGAGAGTTCTGTGCCATTCCAGCATTGTCACTGTGTCAAACTAAACAGGTTGATAATCGAATATGTCTTGCCCAATCATTGTGAATAAACACGCAACAGAACTGTTCTGTCACTGTATAACACTGGGATACAGTACTGGTGGGGACGGGTCTGTCACTGTATAACACTGGGGTACAGTACTGGTGGGGACGGGTCTGTCACTGTAAAACACTGAGTGATCCCTTCATTGCCCCCCTATGATCTCTAACATTCCTCTTCTATTTGGGCTGCGCTCCCAAATTGTTCCTCAGTCTCCGGATCGTCTGTTGAAACTGCTGACGTTGAATTGCTCTTTGCATTCCCTGTTCTAAC
Organism: Scyliorhinus canicula; assembly: GCF_902713615.1. Classification (NCBI taxonomy): domain Eukaryota; kingdom Metazoa; phylum Chordata; class Chondrichthyes; order Carcharhiniformes; family Scyliorhinidae; genus Scyliorhinus; species Scyliorhinus canicula. Next base: position 156,649,419 of record NC_052158.1, on the reverse strand, counting down.
ATGTCTGTGCCACAAAGCAGAGATGGGTGAAAAGTTGCAGACTTGGCCTGTTTTCTTAGTATGTGTGTGTTCAGAATGTTTGGTATTTTTGCCCCAGGCGACACTCTGTGCCTGCTCTGTCATGGTGTTGACATCCTTCTGGGTGAGGATGACAAGTCATTAATCCCTGTCACTTGACCTAATTTTCATAACATTTTATGGAAGTAATCTTGTTAAATGATATATTTTTAGAGCTGTGTGTAATTTATAGCCCTCAATTTCTGTGGTGATGGTAGATTAGCTTGTTTTGGATGGAGGAGCCTGGACACTCGGGGCTGTGTTTGAAATGAAACATTCCCCTCCATCCCAAGGATACTCCATAACTGAGCGCGGAATGATTACCCAGGAACAGACCATTCGGCCACCAGCTCCTTGCTAGTGTTAATGCTCCACATGAGCCTCCAGCCAGCTCTCTAAATCTCACCCAGTCAGCATATCCTTCCATTCCTGCCTGTCCTTAAATTCCACTAAAAACATCAGCTATTCCCTGTGACAGAAGCTCACCGCTTCCCTGTAAAGACTTTTCCCCTCAATTCTTGATTGGATTTACTTGTGACCGCCCTGATTGTTTATTGTTATTTATAAACAGAGCTCCATAGACAAAGAACTATACAAGAACAAGGCTAACAGAAGTTAATACAATAATTCTGACAATGGCAAGGTGATGCAGTGGTTAGCACTGCTGCTTCTCAGCGCCAGGGACCCAGGTTCGATTCCCACCTCGGGTGTCTGTCTGTGTGGAGTTTGCACTTTTCCCCTGTGTCTGCATGGGCACCCTTGGGTGGTCCGGTTTCCTGCACAACGATGTGCAGGTTAAGTGGATTGGACATGCTAAATTGCCCCTTAGGGTGAAGTTAAAGGCCGGGGGATAGGTTCTGGATAGGGTGGTCTTTCAAAGGGTCGTTGCAGACTCGATAGGCCGAATGACCTCTTTCTGCACTGTAGGGATTCTATGAAAAGATAAACCCCACGCTGTCACCATGTCCGTGACTGAGGTCCTGGGACTATTTTACATTATTTATAATGGTGCGTGTTTATAGTCATGTGACCTCCTTTCTCCACAGTGATGTCAAAATGGACGTTTATCTATGGCTTTCCTCCGGGTGCTCCGGTTTCCTCCCACAGTCCAAAGATGTGCGGGTTAGGTGGATTGGCCATGCTAAATTGCCCTTAGTGTAAGGTTAATGGGGGGATTGTTGCGTTACGGGTATACGGGTTACGTGGGTTTAAGTAGGGTGATCATTGCTCGGCACAACATCGAGGGCCGAAGGGCCTGTTCTGTGCTGTACTGTTCTATGTTCTATGTTATTAGCGTGTGGAGGAGCTGTTATCCTTTTAGGATTCTTGTGTTGGGAATCCAATGTCTGAGCAAACCCACTGACTCTGCTGGAGGAGCAAACTGATCAAGATACAAACTGCCCCCTCGGTAGTCCCTCTTCGAGATGGACCTGGGCAGTTCTGGATGTGAAATGGGTCTGTCAACAACTCTGCAGCAATAATGAGTTTTGATCTGCTGGTCGCCTCGTTTTGTGATTAGAGCGTCCTTACAATAACTGAGTGTAAACGTCCACGATGATGAGAGGATTACTTTATTCTTGCAACCCCTGATGGCCAAAGGGCCAAACCTGTGGTCATGTGATTTGTAGCAGCCATCTTTTGTTTTAACCGGAGAGTCTATTTTAAGAAGAGCAGCAAAACAATGAAGTTTTGGCATATACGGTTGTGGGTTACTACTCGTGTCTTATTGACGTATTGAAAACCTGGAGCCAACAAAAACTTGCATTTCTATAGCACCTTTCATGACCCCAGGAGCTCCCAAATCACGTGGAAGTACTACTAAAGTATGTTGAAAGTAGAACATGCAGTCTTGCGCACAGCACGGTTCCACAAACAGAACTGTGACAATGACCAGGTGGTCTGTTTTTTATGATGTTGGTTGATGGAGGCTCAGGGCAGGGGGGGGGGGGGGGGCGGGGGCTGCTGCCTTCAAAACGGTGCCACGGAATCTTCTGCATCCACATGAAAGGACATATGAAAGACGGTACCTCTGACACTGCAGTATTTCCACGGTAAGCACTGGAACGTCGGCCTAGATTTCAGTGCTCAGGTGCTGGAGTGGAATTTAAACCCACAATTGTTTTGTATCACGTTGGACCGACTGAGCCATAGCTAACCCAGGGAGTCCGTGCGGTGTCCCCGAGTCTCGGTTTCAAACCTGAAATTTGATAGGCGTCTGTTTGGCAATATGCAATCAAGGCTGGCGGATGGCACAGGGAACTGGTGCTACAGAAATGCAAGCTTTATTTTGGCTCTCGGGTTTCCGCATGATGCTTTGTCATTAAGACATGACACGAAATCCAAAACTGTACATCAAAACTTCATTGCTTTTTGCTACTCTTAAAATAGACATTCTGCTGAGCCGCAGGGGTGGCTGCCACAAGTCACATGACCACAGGATTAGCCCTTTGTTCTGGAAGTACCAACAGGAGATACAAGAATCAACGAATCCTCCTCCCATTATCGTGGGATCTCGCACTCAAAGCATCAGGCATGATCTCATTGAATGCCAGGGCAGGCTGGCAAGGCTAATTGGTGTCTTCCTGTTGCTATGCTGCCCAGCTGCTTTACACTGAGAGGGGCTTTCTTCCGACAAGGAAATTCCTGTAGTACCAAAGGATGGGATAGTCCTGAAAAAAAAAAACCTTCAAGAATCAGAACTTTTGATTTAATTTATGTTTGGGACTCCGAACTAAGCCTGTTTGTGGGAGCTTGCTGTGCAAAGATTGGCAGCTGTCTTCGTACAGTGCAACAGTGACTACACTCCAACCAAAGTACTTAATCGACTGTGAAGCATTTGGGACATCCCGAGGTCATGAAAGGTGCAACAGAGATGCAAGTTCCTTCTTGCCTTTCTCGGCTGTGACTTCCACTGGTCGTTGAGAGATCTGCTCTATTTTGCTTCTGTGCAGGAGTTCACCTGATCCTCACTGTCACCAACCAGCCCGCTTGATTAGCCCACTTGTCCAGTGACTGGGAAATCAACATTTGGGTCAACGTTGACGTCTGCCAGCATTTAACTTGCCAACATTGTGCAGTGTTTGTTCGAGTTAGATATTTTCCTTGAGGTTTGCCTAGCGCCTCTTTCACTCCTCCCTCTCTCTCTCTGTATTTGATCGAGACAGGAAGTGTCAGCAAGCTGTCTCTTTAACCGGACCACCATAGCTGCCGCAACGTCGGCCCCCATTGGGAGGGCGGCACAGTGGTTAGCACTGCTGCCTCACAGCTCCAGAGATCGGGGTTCGATTCTGGCCTTGGCTCACTGTCTGTGTGGAGTTTGTACCCTCTCGCCGTGTGTGCGTGGGTTTCCTCCGGGTGCTCCGGTTTCCTCCCACAGTCCAAAGATGTGCAGGTTAGGTGGATTGTCCATGATAAATTGCCACTTAGTGTGCAGGGATGTGAAGGTTAGTTTATGGGTTTGCAGGGGCAGGGTGGGACATGGATCGGTGCAGATTCGATGGCCTGAATGGCTTCCTTCTGCACTTTAGGGATTCTATGATAGATAGAACCTTTAATACTGCAAAATAATCCGTCCAAAATGCTTCACAGGAGAATTATCCGGCTAAAAAACTGACAATGGGCATGTACTGAAATACCGGGGCGGGTAACCAAAATCATTATCAAAGAGTTTGGTTTTCAGGAGTAAAGGGAGAGGAAGGGTGGATTTAGAGAGGGAATTCCTGAGCTGAGGGTCCACTAATGGTGGAGTAATGGAAATTGGCCTTGCTCAAGAGGAGTGTAGGGGTCTGGGAGGGATTTGTGCTTGGAGGACGGGTGAGGACATGGAGGAATTTGAAAATTAGAATTGTGGTACTTCTGAAATGGGAATCAATGTAAGATCAGCGAGCACAGGGACGCTGGGTAAACGGGACTTGGTGCACGTTGATCCAACCTCCATCACTGTCTGTGGGAAAAGAGTTTCACAGACTAAACCAACTGCTAACGCTCTGAGAGAAAAATAATTCTCCTCACCTCCACTCTAAACGGGGGACCCCTTATTTTTCACTGTGTTCCCCAGTTCTCGTCTCTCCCACGCGGGGAAACATCCTCTCAGCATCCACCATGTCAAGTTCCCTCAGGATCTTGTGTTTCAATACGATCACCTCTCAAGCTTTCAAACCCCGATGGAGACAGGCCCAACCTTTCCTCATGGGATAACCCCCGTCCCAGGAATCAGCCGAGTGGCGCTGTGGTTAGCACTGCTGCCGCACAGCACCAGAGATCCGGGTTCAATTCTGACCGCGGGTGACTGTGTGGAGTTTGTCTGTCCTCCCCGTGTCTACGTGGGTTTCCTCCGGGTGCTCCGGTTTCCTCCCACATTTCAAAGACGTTCAGGTTAGATGCATTGGCCATGAAAGAAAATGCCCCTTAGTGCCAATAAAATGTGTAGACTAGATGGGGTTACGGGGATAGGGCGGGGCAGTGGGCCTAAGTAGGGTGCTCTTTCAGAGGGTCAGTGCAGACTCGACAGGCCGAATGGTCTTCTTTCATGCTCTCGGGATTCTATGGTTCTATGGACCTTCTCTGAATTGCTCCTCAGTCAATCATGCACCCGTGGGGCAGCACAGTAGCATGGTGGTTAGCATAAATGCTTCACAGCTCCAGGGTCCCAGGTTCGATTCCCGGCTGGGTCACTGTCTGTGTGGAGTCTGCACGTCCTCCCCGTGTCTGCGTGGGTTTCCTCCGGCTGCTCCGGTTTCCTCCCACAGTCCAAAGATGTGCGGGTTAGGTGGATTGGCCATGCTAAATTGCCCGTAGTGTCCTAAAAAGTAAGGTTAAGGTGGGGGGGGGGTTGTTGGGTTACGGGTATAGGGTGGATACGTGGGTTTGAGTAGGGTGATCATTGCTCGGCACAACATCGAGGGCCGAAGGGCCTGTTCTGTGCTGTACTGTTCTATGTTACACACACAGGGAGGACGTGCAGACTCCACACAGACAGTGACCCAGCCGGGAATCGAACCTGGGACCCTGGAGCTGTGAAGCATTGATGCTAACCACCATGCTACCGTGAGGCCCCTTTTCTATGTCCTTTCTCAGATAAGGAGACAAACTATATACAGTGCACTAGAGGTGGTCTCACCGATGCCATGTACATCTGAAGCAAAACAGCCCTGCTTTTATATTCCTGTACCAGCCTCCCCGAACAGGCGCCGGAATGTGGCGACTAGGGGCTTTTCACAGTAACTTCATTGAAGCCTACTCGTGACAATAAGCGATTTCCATTTCATTTTCTTTTTCATTTCAATAAACTACAACATTCCATTTGTCTTCCGCATTTTGCCGTACCTGCAGACTAACTTTGCAGATTCCTGAGATGTTCTACACAACTTAACTTTGTGTCGCAGTAAGAGGTCTTACAACACCAGGTTAAAGTCCGACAGGTTTGTTTCGAACCACTAGCTTTCGGAGCACAGCTCCTTCCTCAGGTGAATGGCGAGGTATCCTCGCCATTCACCTGAGGAAGGAGCTGTGCTCCGACAGCTAGTGATTCGAAACACACCTGTTGGACTTTAACCTGGTGTTGTAAGACTTCTTACTGTGCTCACCCCAGCCCAACGCCGGCATCTCCACATCTTAACTTTGCGTCATCAGCAAAGTTAGCGCCCGTATCTTCGGCCCCATCTTCAGAGTCGTCGATATAACGTGCAAATAGTTGAGGCACCTGCACCCCGCGGGTCGCTTTCTGATGACTCGAAAATGACCCATTTCCGCCGACTCCCGATTTCCTGTTAGCCGAGAGATTTCAGCCAATGTTTTGAGATGGCGGCGGTCCGCCATGTGACTCATCAAAGGGGGCAAAGAGAGGCCCACGGAGAAGAAGCACGCATCCTATCCGGGCACAATCGTTCAACAGAATCCTGGCCAGTCCTTTATTCAGAAAATGTGTTTGTTTAACATGGAGCGCAGGGCGGAACCGTGAAAGGAATCTCCAGCTGACTAACCACCTGGTGGGAAAGTGAAGCCATGGCTGTAAATTCAGCCACAGTCTTATTCTTTTTTTATTAATGGGGAATTTATCACGGCCAATCCACCGAACCTGCACATCTTTGGACTGTGGGAGGAAACCGGAGCACCCGGAGGAAACCCACACAGGCACGGGGAGAGCGTGCAAACTCCATACTATCACCCGAGGTCGGAATTGAACCCGAGTCCCTGGCGCTGTGAGGCAGCAGTGCTAACCACTGTGCCACCGTGCCGACCCTCCCATGACCTTATTGAACTGTGCAGTTGGGGCTGTATGAGCTTTATGTTCTCAGAATGCAGTCAGCACAGGAATTACAGCAGCCGATTTGCATACAGGCCCCTCCCACAAACAGCAATGTGGAAACAACCACATCATCTGGTCTTTAATGATGTCAGTTGGAGGATAAATATTGGGTGGTTTCACTGCTCTCAGTTGTGATAATGCCATGTCCGCTTGAAAGTGCAGACGGAGGGTCCTTGGTCTCACATCCCATCCCCCAAACGGTGTGCGCGATTCTCCGCAACGGCCGACACCAGAGTGAAACCCGGAGTCGGAGGCCGCTCCTCGCCCCCTATTCTCCCCCCCCAAGGAGCGAGGGGCAAGCAGCTGCGTTGCGAGAAACTCGGCCGCCGGGCCTTGACGCTTGCGTCAAAGTGGCACGCCGAAAATGACTCGGCCAGCGGGGCCTAAGTGACGTCAGCCGCGCATGCGCGGTTGCCGTCTTCCCCTCCGCTGCTCCGCAAGACATGGCGGCTTGATCTTGCGGGGCGGTGGAGGGGAAAGAGTGCGTCTTTTAGAGACGCCAGCCCGACGATCGGTGGGCACCGATCGCGGGCCAGACCCCTCACGAGCACGCCCGTGGTGCTCGATCCTCTCTCCGCACCCCACAGACCCCACACTTACCTGTCGTGCGATGTTCACGCCGGCAGCGACCAGGTGTGGTTGCCACCGTCGTGAACCCGTCGGGGTCGTCAGGCCGCTCGGCCCATCCGGGCCGGAGAATTGCCGGTCGCCGTGAAAAACGGCGAGCACCGATTCTCCGAGTGGCGTGTCGCAAAACGCGACACGCCATTTTGGGGGGTTGGGAGAATCGCGGGGGGTGCCAGAGCGGCCCTCCCGCGATTCTCCCACCCAGCCTGGGGAGCGGAGAATTGCGCCCGGTATCTCTGACAGTGCGGCACTCCCTCAGTACTGACCCTCTGACAGTGCAGCACTCCCTCACCACTGACCCTCTGACAGTGCAGCACTCCCTCAGTACTGACCCTCTGACAGTGCAGCGCTCCCTCAGTACTGACCCTCTGACAGTGCAGCACTCCCTCACCACTGACCCTCTGACAGTGCAGCACTCCCTCAGTACTGGCCCTCTGACAGTGCAGCGCTCCCTCAGTACTGACCCTCTGACAGTGCAGCACTCCCTCAGTACTGACCCTCTGACAGTGCAGCACTCCCTCAGTACTGACCCTCTGACAGTGCAGCACTCCCTCAGTACTGCCCTGCAGTGTCACTCCGGGTTATGGGCTGGTGGGGGTTTGAACCCGCAGGAGCAAGTGCCACTCGCGGAGACACAGTCGACGCTTGAGATTGATGCTGGGATCTGGGATCACCCAGATTGGAGTGTGGCCGGGCCCCTCAGCAACCTCAATGTTAAAAGCATCTCATGGCGATCGACGTAGATCAGTGGTGGGCAGCCCGGGAGGCCACATGCGGCCCACCTGGATCCTGAGTGGGGCCCATGGGACATTATATTGACCATTGCTCTCGCGCAGGCTCCCCCCCCACTTACGCTGATCTCCATCCGTGTAGTTTTTTTCCTACCAGTCTGGCTGAAGCGAGCTGGACGTAAAGTGCGGGTGAGTGAAGTGAGGGTCGTGCAGATCACCCACAAAACTGACTGTGCGAGCCGAGCGCTCCCACAGTGGCCTCAGTGTAAGTATTTATGTAGTTTTACCATTTGAAGTTGATGACAGTTCTATTGATATTTAAAAGATTAATCATTTTCTATAACTGGTTATGAAATATTTGGTGCGGATTCGGTTTCAATCTCATGGTCGTCTGAGACGAAGGGGATAGACACTCCTGTCGCCCCCCCAAACCAGCCGAGGTTGCCCTTTGCTGCTGCAGAACACAACAGTGGGCTGGGAAAATGAAGGCAGCAACAAAAGGGTGGGAGATAGCTGGTGGTGATGTGGCTGGCTGCAAAGCGATTTTCAATTGGAGTTATGTGTGGGAGCAGAGGCGAATGAAGCCGGCCTGTGCAACAGGTGCAGACATTGTGAGAAAGTTGACTTATCGCGGTGTCGGGTTCCCCCAGTTAATGCTGCCTCTGTTTATTTGGCTGCCTCGAATCTCGGCTCACATTCCTGCCTTTGCATTGACCAGCCGGCTAATCCCTTAAACTATTGCTTGCCAGCTTGAAGTTTGCAAAAGGCTCAAGTATTAAAGGGACCTTATCGTTCTGTGTCAGAGAGCGAGGGAGAGAGACTCCCATTGCGACAGTCGCTTTCGTGACCTCAGGGTGTCACCAAAACAGCCAATCAAATTCCTTTTTGATGTGTAATCACTGTTGTAAAGTAAAGGGAAACTCACCCTAGTCCCAGATGACCACAGGCTGCTTTCCCCTTTGAGGGGGGGAGCCGACTGGTGGTGATTTAACCTGAGGGTCACCACACCTCAGGCGAGGGGCAAGGTTGAGAAGGCGGGGCCTTCATGAATAACCTCAGCCGGTACGGGAATTGAACCCACGCTGCTGGCCTTGCTCTGCATCCCTGTTGTATTACAGGAAAAGCAACAGGCAAATTCACACAGCAAGATCCCTCAGGCTGCGTTTTCTGTTAATACATAATCTGTTTTTCGTGGTGTAGGTTGAGGAATAAATATTGGCCAGGACACAGAGGACAACCCTCCAGTTCTTCTTCAGAATTACGCCATTGGAACTTTTGGTTCACCCAAGAGCGAAGACGGATTTGATGTCGCATCTGAAAGACGTGCCTCTGATAGGCAGCACACCCTTGGTGGTTGATGGGGAGCCAATAAAACTGGTTGCTTTGGCCTGGATGGTGTCGAGTGTTGTTGGAGCTGCACTCACCCAGGCAAGTGGAGCGTATTCCATTACACTCCTGACTTGTGCCTTGCGGATGGTTGTCAGGCTTTGGGGGGGTCAGGAGGTGGGTTACTCACCACTGGAGTCTTAGCCTCCGACCTGCTCTTGTAGCCAAGTATTTATATGGCTAGTCCAGTTCAGTTTCTGATCAATGGTAACCACCAGGATGTTGATAGTGGGGGATTCAGCGATGGTAATGCCATTGAATGTCAATGGGGGATGGTTACATTCTCTCTGGTTGGAAATGGTCATTGCCTGGCACTTGTGTGATGTGAATGTAACTTGGCACGTGTCAGCCCGAGCCTGGGTATTGCCCAGGTCTTGTTGCATTTGGACACGGACTGCTTCATTATCTGAGGAGTCACGAATGGGGCTGAACATTGTGCACTCATCCACAAACATCCCCTCTTCTGACCTTATGATGGAAGAATCATAGAATTTACAGTGCAGAAGGAGGCCATTCGGCCCAATGAGTCTCCACTGGCTCTTGGAAAGAGCACCCTACCCTACACCTCCACCCTAACACAGTAACCCCACCCAACACTAAGGGCAATTTTGAACACTCAGGGCAATTTATCATGGCCAATCCACCTAACCTGCACATCTTTGGACTGGGGGAGGAAACCGGAGCACCCGGAGGAAACTCACGCACACACGGGGAGGATGTGCAGACTCCGCACAGACAGTGACCCAAGCCGGAATCGAACCTGGGACCCTGGAGCTGTGAAGCCATTGTGCTATCCACAATGCTACCGTGCTGCCTTATGAATGGTGACTGAGGATGAGTGCACCATGGAAATTACACTGAGGAATCCCTGTAGTGATGTCCTGGAGCTGAGATGATTGACCTTCAACAATCAACCATCTTCCATTATGCCTGGTATGACTCCAACCAGTGGAGAGTTTCCCCCCTGATCCCCATTAACTTCAGGATTAAGCCATTTGATCTTTCAACCCTGCTCTGCCAGGACTGATTTCCGCATCGACCCCACTTTCCTCTCATATTCCATAATTTCCTCAATGTCCTAAAATCTTATCAATCTCCGCCTTGATGATACACAACGACTGAGCAATTCTGGGATTTCTGGGGTCGAGAATTGAAAAGATTCACAACCCTTTGAGTGTGGATATTTCTCCTCATCCCAGTCTGTAATGTCTGACCCCCTTATCCTGGGAGCGTTCCCATCAGTTCCGGATTTAGCACTGGCCAATCAGGTGAGGTCAAGCTCCGCTCCTTGGCGAAGCTTTGCGCAAACGATGAGGCGTTGGCTGGATTTGAGATGCCAGTAACCCCGTGAATTCTCTATAAAAGCAGCAGGTTGCATACGAGCTGATATTTTGATGAGCTGGCTAATTGGGATTCCTGGTGCAGTCACTGTGTAATCCTTCAGGACACTTGTTTTGCCTGCGCTCGCTCTTGGCGAGATTCTGGGACCTGGTTGGAGGTTTGGAATGAATGATTCGCATTCCTGCGGGTCTCTGAATCCCCAGCGCGCAGCTCAAACTCGCAAAGGGTCCGACCCCCAATCGCACGGGCCGCAAAGCAACTCCCTCAGCTTGAACGCACCATCATCCCCATCCCTCCTGCTCTTCCCCATCTCCCCCCACCCAATTTCTCCCCGTGCCCACAAGCCCAGGGTAACCTCCCAGGCTGTGTTCCCAATGTGGACACTGTTCAAACAGAACGGGAACTAAGAATGAAAGAACTTACATTTCAGCTGCACCTTTTATACCCTCAGGATGTCATAGATCATAGAATCCCTGCAGTGCAGAAGGAGGCCATTGGGCCCATCCAGTCAGCACCGACCCTCCAAAGGAGCCACCCTAACCCAGGCCCAATCCCCCACCCTATCTCTGTAACCCCACCGAGGGACAATTTAGCACATGTCCACCTGGTCCGCACATCTTTGGACTTGTGGGAGGAAACCGGAGAACCCAGAGGAAACCCACGCAGACACAGGGAGAATGTGCAGACTCCACACAGGCAATCGCCTGAGTTCGGAATTGAACCCAGGTCCCTGGCGCAGTGAGGCAACAGTGCAAACCCGGGTCCCTGGCACTGTGAGGCAGCAGTGCTAACCCGGGTCCCTGGCGCTGTGAGGCAACAGTGCAAACCCGGGTCCCTGGCACTGTGAGGCAGCAGTGCAAACCCGGGTCCCTGGCGCAGTGAGGCAGCAGTGCTAACCCGGGTCCCTGGCACTGTGAGGCAGCAGTGCAAACCCGGATCCTGGCGCTGTGAGGCAGCAGTGCTATCCCGGGTCCCTGGCGCTGTGAGGCAGCAGTGTTAACCCGGGTCCCTGGCACTGTGAGGCAGCAGTGCTAACCGGTTCCCTGGCACTGTGAGGCAGCAGTGCAAACCCGGGTCCCTGGCGCTGTGAGGCAACAGTGCTAACCTGGGTCCCTGGTGCTGTGAGGCAACAGTGCAAACCTGGGTCCCTAGCACTGTGAGGCAACAGTGCAAACCTGGGTCCCTGGCGCTGTGAGACAACAGTGCAAACCCGGGTCCCTTGCGCTGTGAGGCAGCAGTGTTAACCCGGGTCCCTGGCACTGTGAGGCAGCAGTGCAAACAGCTGTGCCTCTGTGCCGGTGTTTTACAGTCAAAGAAAAGGGGTCACAGATGTAATGTAGGAAGTGTGGCAACTGATCTGTGCACAGCAGGATCCCACAAATAATCCGCTACATGACCAGTAAACTTTTTTTTTAGTGATAGTGGTTGAAAGATAAATATATAAATCTCCTGCTCCTCTTCGAAGTTACGCTATCGGATCTTTCACACCCCACTTGAGAGACAGATAATAGATAAATAAAGAGAAACTGTTTCCATTGACAGGAGGGTCAGGATCCAGAGCATACCGATCTCTCTCTCTCTGACTGGTACTTTGAGAGCTGGCACAATCACGTGAGGGTGATGTTGCATCTCCCTCTCTCTCAGATATCAGTTCCTGTGTGTCTGTATCAAGGAAGGAGATCAATGGAGACTCGAGTCAATTTGTAGTTCCGAATGTACCCTTTTCCGTTGGAATGTGCTAGGAATTTATGTCATATTTTATATAAACTGGCAGACTTCCAAACATGACGGAATTGAAGAAAAAGGCTGTTTTTGCAAGCAGAGACCTTTGATCAGTATCAAATCCATTCTTACACTGGGACAAAACTGCCCCGGAATTCCATGGGACAACTAAAACGTTGATAAGTTCCTGCTCGCTCTTAACACGGAAGTAGAAATTGGATTAGACTTGCGATCCTCTGGCACCAAAGGAGGCCCATCACACTCACAACTCTTTGAAAGGGCTGCCCAATCATTGCCACGACCCCTGCTCTCTCCCTGTGGCCCGATGTCAAGTGTTTGTCTGGTTTAGCTCAGTTGGCTGGACCGCTGGTTGGGGATGCAGAGCAAGGTCAGCAGTGTGGGTTCAATTCCCGTTACCAGCTGAGGTTATTCATGAAGACCCTGCCTTCTCAACCTTGCCCCTCCCCCACCTTCTCAACCTTGCCCCTCCCCCACCTTCTCAACCTTGCCCCTCCCCCACCTTCTCAACCTTGCCCCTCCCCCACCTTCTCAACCTTGCCCCTCCCCCACCTGAGGTGTGGTGACCATCAGGTTAAATCGCCAGCAGTCAGTTCTCCCCCTCAGAGGGGAAATCAGCCAATGGGACTATGGAGACTTTACCTTTATGTAATTCTCTTTGGAAAGTTCCTGTTGAATCTGTTTCCAGCACCCTTTCAAGCAGCACCTTCCAAAATCACAGCAACTCACCATGTAAAAAAAAAGTATTTTCACATTCTTTTTGCCAATTACCTTAAATCTGTGTGCTCTGGTTCCCAAGCCCCCTGCCCGAGGAAAGGATTTCTTCTTATTTCAGCTTTCAGAACTATTGAAACTTTTAAACGCCGCTGTTAAATCATCGGGTTAGCTGGCATGTCCAGCACAATAACAGACCATTCACCCAACTGGTCCATGCCAATGTTCAAACTCCTGTTGGGAACTAGAGATAGTTTTAAGTTATTTGTGTTGTGGGTGTTAGGAATAAGCTGGAGCTTGAAGTTTATGTTTAACTTCTACTTTGTATTTGTGTGTTTAAGAAAGGGGAAACCTATGAAGTGATATCTGCATGTCCGTGGGTTTGTCTGTACACCTACATTTTTAATGAGGTTTTACGACTCTTGAGGAAACGTTAGAAAAAACAAGAGGAAAACAACAATGCTGTTGCTCAGCAACCAAAAGCAGCTTTAGTTCGGTTGGAAGCCAGGGCCAGGAGGGGGAATTGCCAAAATCTGATCTCCCAAAAGAACAGGGGAAGGTTCCAGAAACCAGTGAGTGGGGAAAAAAAAGTCCCAGGAAGACCCCAAAGTTAAGGACAAGTCCATGTTCAGTGAGGTTGAGGCAGGGAGCAGAGGAAATGGCTTCCAATTGAAGAGAGGAAGTTGCAGCGAGAAGAATCAAGGCAAAGTGGGCTTGGGGGAAGGCAGAAGGTCCCAGGAGACAGCGGAAGGTTGGCGACTCCTTACTGCGGGCCTGTGAAGCAGCTGTGTTCTGTTGGTGTGGCCGAGGATCTGAGCGTGTGCATGGAAGGTGAAGTTTGAATGCACGCGGCGATCTAGGGGAGAGGAACATCAGAAGGAGAGATCAGACCCCTGGAGGTGGATCCTTGTTGAAGACGTCAGAGAGAAAAGTTTGGGAGAAGTTTCCTAAGTGAGTTACTGAGAATAGACATTGGAAATCCAAGTTAAAAGGAAGACTTCTGTGAATCCAGCTGGCTCATGGTGTGACAAGCATCTGTGGCGAGTTGATCAGAATCCATAGCATCTGCTGTGGGTGGCATCTGTCACATGGTTTCAGAGTGAGGCGTGTCTGACCACAGGTTGGCTATTGGTTTACTTACTGTGAACATTATAATAATAATCTTTATTATTGTCACAAGTAGGCTTACATTAACACTGCAATGAAGTTACTGTGAAAAGCCCCTAGTTGCCTTTTTGGGTATGCGGAGGGAGAATTCAGAATGTCCAAACTGTATATATCTGCCAGGACGGCAATGTGACACAGTGGTTAACACTGCTGCCTCATAGTGCCAAGAACTCTGGTTCAATTCCAGCTTTGGGTGACTGTGTGGATTTTGCATGTCTTTTTAAAAAATAAATTTAGAGTACCCAATTATTTTCTCCAATTAAGGGGCAATTTAGCGTGGCCAATCCGCCTACCCTGCACATCTTTTGGGTTGTGGGGGTGAAACCCACGCAGACACGGGGAGAATGTGCAAGCTCCACACGGACAGTGACCCAGGGCCAGGATTCGAACCCAGGTCCTCAGCGCCGTAGGCAGCAATGCTGACCACTGTGCCACCGTGCTGCCCTCTTCTCTCCATGTCTGCGTGGGTTTCCTTCGGGTGCTCCGATTTCCTCCCACAGTCCAAAGATGTGGCAGTTAGGTGGACTGGCCATGATAAATTGCCCCTTAGTGTCCAAAGATGTGCAGGTTAGATGGGGTAGATATGATAGGGCAGGGGAGTGTGCCGAGGTAGAGTGATCTTTCAGAAGTTTGGTGCAGGCTCAATGGGCCAAATGACCTCCTTCTGCTCTGTAAGGATTCTATGATCTGTAAAGGTAGAGTTGGGTTGTGTTGTTTTATAATTCGCATTTTTGTGTTTGATAAATGTTTATTTTGTTGTATGTTTTCAGCTGACTCCTGTGACTCTGCTCAGTTATCGCCTTCCACATAGCTAAACAAAAAATAAAAGTTAGGATCTATCAAAGCAGGTTCCACCCTAGGATCTGACTTGCCCAGTGGTAATATCAGCTGGGATTGCAACACTCCACACGAGACTCCCCCCCCCCCCCCCCCCACCAAATCCTACTTCATCACACCCGACCAACATATCCTTCTATTCCTTTCTCCCACATGTGTTTCCCCAGCTTTTCTGAAATGTATCTGTGTTATTCCCCTCAACCATTCCCTGTGGGAATGAGTTCCACATTCTCATCATTCACTGGTTTCTCCTGAATTTCCTATTGGATCGAGTCATGCCTAGTTTATATAATGGCCGCTAGTTCAGGACAGCCGACAAGAGAAAACGCCTCCTCATCGGCCCAATCAAACCCCTTTCATTTAAAAAAAATAAATTTAGTGCACCCAATTATTTATTTTCCAATTAAGGGGCAATTTAGCGTGGTCACAGCTGATCCGTTTCTCGACCCATCTTGTTCCATCATCGGAGTGCTCCACATTGGCAAAGATTTATCAATCTCAATCTTGAAAGTTCCAATTCAACGCCAGCATCATCATTTGGCGAGAGAGTTTCTGATTTCCACCACCTTTGCACGAGGAAGTGCTTCCCTTAACAGCTTGGCTCCAATTTTAAGATTATTTGGTCCCTGTCCTGGACTTCCCACACCAGAGGAAATAATTTCTCTCCATCGACCCTATCAATTCCTTTCATCATCTTAAGTACTTCAATTAGATTACCCCTTAGCCGTGTATATTCAGATATACCAGCCTAGCCTACAGAACGTGTCCTGATAATTTAACCCTTTTAGCTCTGGTATTATTCTGGGTGCCTCCTCGTTCCGTTCCTTATAAACCTGAGCTCAATCTCAGCTCTGCTGCTGTCTTACTCTCGTTCACCCATCACCCCCTGCTCTCAATGCCTACATCGGCTCCTAGCCTGGCAGCAGCTTGACTTTATCTTCTTATCCGTGCTTACAGATCCTTCCATAGCCTCAACCCCTCCACCGACAACCACTCGTTGGATAAATGAGGTCTCCCCTTCAATCACATTTTAGCTCACAATTCTTCAGATTACTATTTTCTCAACTCTGCAAATCCCAGTCACAAGACCAGTTTAATCACCGACAATGCAGTTGGCTAACTGGGATTATTTAGCGGCGACCTTTCCCTAAGGCTGCCCTCTGCTCGCCTCTCCTGCTGCTTTTGTTTCCTCGATTTCCTTCGCTCCACCACTGGCGGCTGTGCCTCCACTCTGGGATTCTCTCCTTCAATCTCTCCATCGCTTCACATCTCTCCCTCCGTTAAGACAATCCTTAGAGCCTACCTCTTTCACCGAGCTCCTTCCTCATCTAACTTCACATCAGCCCCGGTGGCTCAGTTTCAACTCATGTTTGTTGACGCTCCTGTGAAGCACCTTGGGATGTTTTACCATGTCAAAGACGCTATATAAATGCAGGCTGATGTTGATTCCTGTTTCTTACGCGCTGTCTCTCTCATCCTCGCCTGCAATTATTCCTTGTCAGAGGACGGCGCGCTCTCGCCTCCTGCGCTGGAAGCTCCTGATTTGGCGTCCCACTCCCGAATCATGCGAGCGTAACCCAGGCTGCCACTCCCAGTACTGAGGGAAATGCTGACTTTTGGATGAGCGGTTTAATCAAGTCGGGTGACTGTGCCAGATCCCAGGGCACTGTTCTGAAGCAGGCCAGGAGGAGCTCATCCTGGTTTTCGGTGCCCACGTCTATCCCCCAACCAGTGTTTAGGACAACGTTTACCACCATTCCTGGCATTGTTGTAAATGGGAGCTTGCTGTGCACAATTGGCTCTTGTGTGGAATTGTCCCAAATGTTGGCAAAGGCCAAGAGCAGCGGGCAAAGTGCCGATGTGTTGCATATCATCCGGACTTAGTAAAAAAAAGAGGCAGGGGGCGGTTTCCGCAATGTCATGCTGGTGAGGTTGGTTCTGATGGAGCCGTACCAGCAATTTAGTCTTTTGAATATTGGGATGCCATTATTAAATGCCGCCCCAGTGCACAAAAGTTGACAAGAACACCCCCCCCTCTCAGGCACGTTCTGGGCACTAACCCCCTGGCACTATATGGGCGCTGGGGGATGAGGTGCCGTCAACAGTGTACGAGTCCTTGCAAGAGGTTGCCTCCATCTGCTCCCACACTGACCCCTACCTCACTACCCACTAGCTGACCATGGCTACATTCGCCGCCCAGTAGCAATTCATCAAGTTTGGCAGAGCCAGCACCCTCAAAGCCACGAACAGCACCTTCTTTACTCGTGGGACTTTACCCGCCCACACAAACCCCAAAAATCACAAGAGAAACATTTTTAAGCAGTGATTGATTGTGGCCTGGAAGGTGGTGCCTGAAAGGAAGCAGATTCAATGGAAACTCTCAAATGAGAATTGGCTAAACACTTGAAGAGGAGAAAAATGCCAGGCTATGGGGAAAAGGATCGATCGATCAAGGACCCAACACCGGCACGATGGGCCGAGTGGCCTGCAGCATAATCTCATTCTCGGAGTCACACAGGAGCGGCGTCCTGACAGTTCCTTCTGTTTGGGAGTTTCTGTACAGTTGGCACAATATCGCCAGGCTGCGCTCCGTCAATTCCATTTTGTCAAAGGCAGTTTTGCATCTCCCCCCACTCCTCCAGTTTGGAATTGCCTGCGGCTCGCTTCATGAAGCGAGCTTTGTTCACGCTTGAGGAATGTGAAAATTGTGGAGTAAATCAAATGGCGATTGCCGTTGCTTTCTTTTTTCACCTTTCTAAATTTAATATTGTTGAACACTTTCAAAGTGGTGTTTAAAGCTGCTGCTGTGATGTGAGCAAACAGCCTTTCCCAACACCTTCCGCCCACCAGTCGTATATTTTATTATTTCTTGCAATGTGGGTGAGTTAGCAATGCTGGCATTTCCTCTCATTCCCCTGGAAAGATGGTGGTGAGTGTGTATATCTTCGACCAATTCACAAAGGGTCGCTACATCTGAGTGCACTGATTTTAGAATTCCCAACCTGGCTTTGAAATGCCTCCTTGGCCTCGACCCTCCCTATCTCCGTCATCTCCTCCGGCTCCACAACCCTCCGAGATCTCGGTACTCACCCAATCCTGGCCTCTTGAGCAACCCCGACTGGGAGAGACTGGGGTAGAACATAGAACAGTACAGCACAGAACAGGCCCTTCGGCCCCCGATGTTGTGCCGAGCCTTGTCCGAAACCACGATCAAGCTATCCCGCTCCCTGTCATTCTGGTGTGCTCCATGCGCCTATCACATGTGCCATGTGTCGTGGTAACGTCTCTGGACCGGTAACCCGGATCCAGGCTAATGCTCGTGGGACAAGAGTTCAAATCTCACCACGGCACAGGTGTAATTACAATGCAATTCATAAATCTGGAATGTGAAGCTAGTCTCAGAAATGGCGACCTTGGCGAACCCATCTGGTTCACTAACTGTGCCCTGTGAGGGAAGGAAATCTGCCGTCCTTACCTGGTCTGGCCTACAAGTGACTCCAGACCCACAGCAATGTGGTTGATCCTTAATTCGCCAAGAAATGGCAGGGCAAGCCACTCAGTTTAAGGGCAGTTAAGGACGAACAACAAAAGCTGGCCCAGCCTACATCCCAAGTGAGAGACTACATCTATTTGAATTGCTTCACTATTGGTGTCCGTGCCTTGAGCTGCCCGGGCCCGAGGTTCTGGAATTCCCTCTCTAAACCTCTCCAACTTCCAGACACGGGGAGAATGTGCAAACTCCACACGGACAGTGACCCGGGGGTCGGGATCGAACCTGGGTCCTTGACGCCATGAGGCAGCACTGCTAACCACTGTGCCACCGTGCCGCCCTGTAGTCAGTCTTTCCTACTGGCACCTTATGGCTTTATGTCAGATTTAGTTTGATACTCAAGTCCTGTGAAGTACCTTGGAATGAAGGTGTTATGTAAATGCCGGTTGTGGCCGCCAACTCAATGCAGAGGGCGGGTCAGAGTCTTGCTGTGGGGTTGGAGTCACATCCAGCTAAACTTCGGCATCAGGCGACCTGTCATTACCGCCTGTCCCTCAGACATCACGCCAGGGGAGATTGTGTTCCTGATTAGATGTTTCTGCAGGCGAAGAAAAGTTTTTAAAAGATTCATTCTGCGTTTGCTGGTGTTGAGCGTTATTATTCAGAATTTATGAGACATGGGAACTTGCTACTGGCCTTTCGAAGTCATGTTAAAAAGCAGACTGTGTGAAGGGCTGCCCTCCAGATAGAAACTCAAATCAAAAAGCCTCCACACCGCCGACAGCCGCTGCTATGAATTTTATATCACGGGTCCCGATCCAACTCTGAATTAAAGGGCGTCTTAATTAGCTGGGCAGCTTAGAGATGTAAATGAAATCCTCAGTCGAGGCCTGTGACATTTCAGTTTTGTGGTAATTACCCTTTCACCGTCCTGTTCCTGGGGAATATGATTTATGGCCTGTGATATTTGCAGAAACACTCTTGATTAGCATTTGTGAAAATTGTAGGGAAAAGAAATCATGTGCATCTTCTTTGCGCTTTTATCTTTTGACAAGTTAACTTGCAGCTGTGAAGTTGTGTGGTAGATGCTGAACTCGACAGTGCTAACTTACAGATCCTGGTCTTGAGGCAACGGTGGTAACCATCAGCATTGCTGCCCCCCAACCTCGCCCTTCCCAAAACCGGCACAGCCGTGGTAAATTCCAAAGCACTTTACATGGTCAACAGAAGAGACTCGACACCATCGAGGGTCAAGCGACCTGCTTGATAAGCACCCTATCCACCACAAAGTCACAGTAAGAATTAAGGAGGGAAGCATGGTTTCTGCTGCAAGTTCCCTCCAGATTGAACTTTTATTTTTTTGTTTCCACCTTTGTGTTTTGAGCCCTGATATCGAATATTTAATCCTGGTGTGAGGGCGATGTCAAGGGCTTGGAGCACGTACTGAGGAGTTTCACCAGGATGATAAGATGAGAGAGATCATTGACAGTCAGAGAGATCTAGGTGTACAGGTTCACAGGTCACTGAAAGGGGCAACAGAGGTGGAGAAGGTGGTCAAGAAGGCATACGGCATTCTTGCCTTCATTGGCCGGGGCATTGAGTATAAAAATTGGCAAGTCATGTTGCAGCTGTATAGAACCTTAGTTAGGCCACACTTGGATTATAGTGTTCAATTCTGGTCGCCACACTACCAGAAGGATGTGGAGGCTTTAGAGAGGGTGCAGAAGAGATTTACCAGGATGTTGCCTGGTATGGAGGGCATTAGCTATGAGGCGAGGTTGAATAAACTCGGTTTGTTCTCACTGGAACGACGGAGGTTGAGGGGCGACCTGATAGAGGTCTACAAAATGATGAGGGTCATAGACAGAGTGGATAGTCAGAGACTTTTTCCCAGGGTAGAGGGGTCAATGACTGGGGGGCATAGGTTTAAGGTGCGAAGGGGAGGAGGTGGTGGAAGCAGGGACGATGGTGACGTTTAAGGGGCATCTTGACAAATACATGAATAGGATGGGAATAGAGGGATACGGACCCAGGAAGTGTAGAAGATTTTAGTTTGGACGGGCAGCATGGTCGGCAGGGGCTTGGAGGGCCGAAGGGCCTGTTCCTGTGCTGTACTTTTCTTTGTTCTTTGACAGCAGGAATGAGGATGTTGGGTGGAGGGTGGGAGTCCAGAGATGCCGGGTACTCCTCTGGGGACCCAGGATCAATTCCCCCATAATGGTGACATTTAAATCCAATACAAATCTGTAATTACAAACCCTCGTCTTGTACCACCCAGAAGGGCGAGGTGGTGTTGTTATTGGACGAGTAATCCAGCAATCGTGGCTCATGCCGGGTTCGAGTCCCGCCCAGAAATTCAAAGTCAATAAAAGTCTGGAATTACGTACGGAATTCAATGGAAACATTTCTGAGTTAATTTGTGGCGGGTTTTTCAGAGAGTTTCCTGCCGGCTCTGACAGCAAGTTCCCCACCGCTACTCAGTGACACTTAGTCACTTTTTTTGGGTCCTGGGGAGTATCTCACGGTTTAGCCCATGCTGGCTGGGATTTACCATCCACTCCCCGCGTGTTTTTCGGTAGGGGGGGGGGGGGGATGCCAGCCGCCAGCGGAATCTACCGTTCCCACCGTCGTCAAAGATATTTACTGTTGTCAACACTCCACGATGACGGGAAACCCTTGCACCCGCGTGGGGACGTGATTTTCTGCCAACGTGATCAACTGGTAAATCCGGCCCGTCAAATTTTTGTCAACAATGGGGAGCTGAACTCTGAGATCGGACCGCCATTTTGAAAGGGTGCCCTGATCTCTCAGTCAGCTTGTGGACCCCCACACCCCCCACCCATGGGTTATATCCCCCCCCCCCACACACATGGACACTACCCCAAGTGAGGACACCCCACTCTGGGGTCACTGGGGCCCCCACTCTTCAGACCCCTCAAAGTGCCACCTGCAAACCTCCTCGGGCCCCTACTCACCTGCTCTGCACACCTCCATCCTTCAAACCCCCCCCCCCCCCCCCCCCCCACACCCTCCTTTCATTGGCACGGCCCCCCTCGGGCTGTGGCCTTTGGCAGTGCCACCCTGGCACCTGGGCACCCTTGTACTGCTACCCTGGCAGTGCTCCTGCTGGCTTGGCAGCACCATCTAGGCAACGTGGGAATGCCAGCTGGGCAGTGTCACGGTGACTGTGTTCCAGGGGGAGGGCCTGCACCGCCCCTGACCACTAATGGCCTCCGATAGTCTGGGAGACCCCCCCCCCCCCCCCCAGGTGCCGTTCCACTTGGTCCACGTTTGTGTGGACCAGCACTGAACGGCGGCCGGCTGCAGCCTTGCTGGGGAGTCAGGAAGATCCCGGGAGGCGGGTCGATAGCGGGTGAACCCACCAAAGGGGGTTTAAACCCTACTTAGTTGCATGCCATTTGGTCACGCCCCTTTTGGGAGGGATTCCGATTCCGTTGCCTCGCGAGACGGAGGAAGGCTGCCGGGAAACCCGCAGGTAGCCTCTCCCGGCTGCACCGCGCTCAGGCGAGTGCGCACCGCGGCCGGCAGATTGAAATGAAATGAAATGAAAATCGCTTATTGTCACGAGTAGGCTTCAATGAAGTTACTGTGAAAAGCCCCTAGTCGCCACATTCCGGCGCCTGTCCGGGGAGGCTGGTACGGGAATTGTGCCTGACAAGTTTAATGATGACCATGAAACTATTGTCAATTGTTGTAAAAACCCATCTGATTCACTAATATCCTTGAGGGAAGGAAATCTGCCGTCCTTACCCGGTCTGGCCTACATGTGACTCCATACCCACGGCAATCTGGTTGACTTGCCCTCCAAAATGATCCAGCTCAGTTCAAGGGATGGGTAATAAATGCTTCCCAGCCAGCCCTGCCCATATCCCCTGAAGGAATAGAAAGATGTGGAGAAACACCATTGGCAATAAGTTCCCCTGCAAGTCACTCACCATCCTGAGTTGGAAATATATCGGCTGTCACGGGGCAACATCCTGGAACTCCCTCCCTAACAGCACTGTGGGTGTACCTACACCTCAGGGACTGCAGCGGTTCAAGAAGGCGGCTCGCCACCACCTTTTGAAGGACAACTAGGGATGGGCAACAAATGCTGGTCTAGCCAGCGACACCCACATCCCATAAATGATGGGATGGCACGGCGGCGCAGTGGTTAGCACTGCTGCATCGCGGTGATGAGGACCCGGGTTCGATCCCGGCTCTGCGTCACTGCCCATGTGGAGTTTGATGTGGAGATGCCGGCGTTGGACTGGGGTGAGCGCAGTAAGAAGTCTTACAACACCAGGTTAAAGTCCAACAGGTTTGTTTCAAACACGAGCTTTCGGAGCGCAGATCCTTCCTCAGGTGAATGGCGAGGTATCCTCGCCATTCACCTGAGGAAGGAGCTGCGCTCCGAAAGCTCGTGTTTGAAACAAACCTGTTGGACTTTAACCTGGTGTTGTAAGACTTCTTAATGTGGAGTTTGCACATTCTCCCCGTGTCTGCGTGGGTCTCACCCCCACAACCCAGAGATGTGCAGGGTGGGTGGTTTGGCCAGGCTAAATTCCCCCTTAACTGGTAAAACTTAAGAAAAGGTTCAAATAAAAGTACTTTTGAATTGTCTTACTGTGAGAAGTGTTGCATCATACACCAGGAACGGAGGCCATTGGGCAACTCATAGATGCACTTTGAAGGATCAATCCACTTGGTCCTAATCTCCTTTCCCCCATCGCACAGGTTTCTTTGCAGTATTCCCCCCCCCCCCGTCACTGTTGAATCTACTTCCCCTGACCTTTCAGACTGTGCATTCCAGAGCATAAAAACACACAAGAGTAAAAATGAAACGGGTTTGCCGAGCGCCCTGCGGCAGGCAGTTAGTGCACGGCCAGATCCTAATAATGGCCAGATAGTCCCTTCTCCGGCGACGCCGCTCAAAGGATTATTATCGGGCAGAACACCCACCTGGGAGGAACTCCTCCTGCTCTTGTTCGCAAATAGGGACCATGGCGTGGGTCCGAACCCTGACCCCAAAGACGGGTTTATGTGAAGCGAAGCAAGGGGGTAACCCTGCGACCACTGGGCACCTGTGTTCAAAGGGCGGCTTACTGAGTGAAAGGTTCGGGAGTCAATAGCCGCGAGATGAATGAGGGAGCAGGATGGACGCGTCCCCCTCGACGGGCATGTTGAAAACCGCCCCGGCAGTAAATGGATCGGTTCTGTCGGCCAGTAAGGCAGGTTGTCTGTTTGCAAATGAAAATACAATGGGCACGGAGGAGCTGGGAACCAAAATCCTTTAGGCTGCAAGAGGGAGGCGGTCATCTGTTGTAAGTACAAGAGGATCATTGACCGAGATTGATTGTTGCTGAGTTGAAGATGTGTCGTCGTAAATTTGGGAGGGGGTGGGGGGGGGGGGGGGGGGGGGGGGGGGGAAGGAGCTGTGGGGGCGGAGGGGAAGCACGCAGTTATTCATAAGGCTAAAGACAGCTCATTTTAAAGCCCTTTGTGTAGGAAACATGCTGCTTGATTCGGATGGCGCGCTGGGGATTTTGACTGACTCCTTTTACCGTGATGGTCCACATCCTTCCCTCCCCCCATCTCCCCCCCCCCCAACCCCCCGCCTCCTGCACCCCCCCCCAACCCCCCGCCTCCTGCACCCCCACCCCAGACTCCCTCACCAGGAACCGTCTTCTCAATAAGAGAGGCCAGACTGTGATTATGTCCCGTGGTTGCCACGGTTACGCCGGGACATCAAGACAAAGCTCACAGCTGTTGCTGTGGTTACAGGTGGGGGTGCAAGAGTCTGATGTGGAGAGTGTTTATGCGTTGTAAGCTTCTGCTTCCCACCCTCCCTCAGCACCCTGCGCCCCCAAACCTCCCCCCCCCCACACGTACAGAGCGAAGGGACAGATACCTCGGATGGGGGGAGCGGAACATGGGAAATTGTACCAGGAATAGATCTTTCAGCCCTTGGGCCTGCGAAAGTCTCCCACACTTGTGAACTTTTCATTGTTCCAACAGCAGGTCATTGATCAACTCTGTGACCTTTCGTTTTCTCTTTTCTCCTCCTCCCTTGGGAGCCCGACTTTCAATCAGCTCGATACACCCGGTCGGCCGGCATCCTCTCATATCTGTCCAGCTCAGAGAGGCTTCTTCTTGAGGGCCTACATGGGTCTGGGGTCCACTGTGGCCTATAGTGTGTGGCACCCTCTCCCCTCAGCGGCAGATGGTTGGTTTAGGGTAATATAGCAAAGAATGAGACCATTCAGCCCATCAAACCTGCTCCAGCTCTTCAAAGAGTGTGTCCCAATGGTCATCCTATTCCCTTTAATTTCTTTCTCCTTCAAGTATTTATCCAATTTCCTTCCGGAAGCTACAATTGAGCCTGCTCCCACCTGCCCCATCAGGCACCTCTTTCCATCTCCTCACCACGTGCTGACTAAAATTCTGGTTCCCTGTGTCACCTCTGGTCCCTCACCCAGTCTCCAGTCATCTGCCCTTTAAACCGGTGGCCACTGTCCTGAAGAAGGGCAAAGGAGCTCCCGACACTGCCCACGCCAATATTTATCTCTCAACCCACAAGAGCAGATGATCTGATCATTTATCCCTTTGCTTATTCTGGGAGCTTGCTGTCAATCAATTGGCTGCCACCCTTCCATACAACACAATGAAGATGTCCTTCCTCGGCTGGTGGACGTCCGCGGACCATGACACACCCTTTATAAATACTGTCTTTCTTGGAGATGTAAAAGTTTCAATTGCATGCTCTGTTAATTTGCATATACTTCCCGTTGCTCGCGGTATCGTCTCCCTGTGTTCTGAGTTTGGGCGACATTTGCCAATGAGGCTATAATCGGGCCGGAACCGAACCTTCAGGCCCACAAGGTTCAAACCAACTGAAGCAAGCTGTCAGAAACCCACGCACCAATAGGACTCCAGGGGTCCGGGGTTTCGATGGACAGATTATTTGTAGTTGAAAGATTCACGATTGGCCAAGACCGTGCAGGGCTGAAACTGGTATTGTCAGATGACCCAGGGTGCCAGCATCGGGTGTTCAAGAACCACTGAGGGTATAGGCTGGGCTGCTGATGTGCTATTTCCAGCACCCCCCCCCCCCCCCCCCCCCCCACCCCCCCCCCTCTTCCTTGCCTCTGTTACCTCTAGACTTGGCTATTCTGATGCTGACCTGGCCCCCATCCCTCCCTGATTGCCATCTCTCCACCATTGGGGCTGGTTTAGCACACTGGGCTAAATCGCTGGCTTTGAAAGCAGGCCAGCAGCACGGTTCGATTCCCGTACCAGCCTCCCCGGACAGGCGCCGGAATGTGGCGACTGGGGGCTTTTCACAGTAACTTCATTTGAAGCCTACTCGTGACAATAAGCGATTTT
The DNA here is from genome assembly GCF_902713615.1 of Scyliorhinus canicula. Taxonomy (NCBI): domain Eukaryota; kingdom Metazoa; phylum Chordata; class Chondrichthyes; order Carcharhiniformes; family Scyliorhinidae; genus Scyliorhinus; species Scyliorhinus canicula. The sequence continues at coordinate 156,623,636 of NC_052158.1, read as the reverse complement.
CATTTCATTTCATTTTCATTGGCGGCCGTGCCTTCAGCTGCCTGGACCCTGAGCTCTGGAATGCTCTCAGTAAACCTCTCAGCGTCTCTCTCTCTCTCTCTCTCCCCCCTCCTTTAAGGCACGCTGTAAAAGTGAGCACATTGACCAATTTTTTGATCCTAATATTAGCTTTTTGAATCAAGTATTAAACCAAGTCTGTCCTCTCGAGTAAACATGAAGATCTCATGACGCAATAACAAAGAGGAGCAATAGGCCAATATGTGTCACTCAATCAACATTGCAAAAACAGATCGCCTAGTCATTATCACATTGCTGTTTACGGGATCTTGCTGAGCGCAAATTGGCTGCCATATTTCCTGCATTGCAGCAGTGACTAGACTTCAAAACCTTCTTCGCTGGCTGTAATGTACTATAGGGTATCCGGTAACTGTGAAAGCACTATATAAATACAAACTTTGTCATCATTTGTGGGTCCAAATTTTGTTTGGTAATGTCAGGGACGTTGGAAGGTTGTGATCGCACTGCAGAGGGTGCAGAGGAGATTGACCAGGTTGCTGGCTGGCCTGGAGCGTTTCAGCTAGGAGGAGGAGAGATTGGATAGTCTGGGGCTGCTTTCCTTGGAGCAGCGAAGGGGACCTGGTCGAGGTGGGGGACGATTATGAGGGGCATTGAGAGGGTGGCAAAGAGCCTTCTTGGGGGTGATCTCAGTGCCCACAGAGTCCCATCTCAGTAAGATGCTAGACCCTCACAATGATGACGAGAGGAAGAGGGTGTGATCCGAGTGTGTATGATCATTGACTCTGAGGTGACGGGGGATGGGGAGAGAATGTTCAATGTACTCGAAAGATCCTCGGCGGTTGCCTTGTGCATCCTCTAGAATGTGGGTCAATTTGGGTGACCAACATTGAACAGTTTACTGGCATTGTTTTAGCCTGGAATATTAATGGTCCCAGCAACTCTTTGAAGTGTTTTCCTGAGCTCATTGTTATCAGTGAGAGAGCCAAACTTTGTCAAGTGCAGATTTTTCCAATTTAGATTTGGCAATGCTGAGGAGAGCCATGGACTGTTGGATAAAGGCGGAGTGGGGGGCGGGGGTGGGGGGGGGGGGGGGGGGGGGGTGGGGGTGTGAGGAGGTCAACCACGACAGACAGGGTCCCCTTGTAGCTCAAAATATCCAGATCAGTCTGAAAAGTCCTGTGTCATCCGGTCACCTTTGTCTCACTGGTGATTTATGTTGTGATTGCACATTGCTAACTCAATGCATGACGGAGCTCTTTGGAGAGTAAGCATGTTTATTGCAGTTCAGGAAGCTAGTTGGGCCATTCTGTCTGTGCTGTCTCTTCGATAGACCTATCCACATACTCCCCTTTCTCTGTCCTCTTCCCGTGCACATTTTCTCTTCCGTTTGAGTTTTATTTCCTTTATTTTTTTCCGATTAAGGGGCAATTTAGCGTGGCCAATCCACCTAACCTGCGCATCTTTAGTTTGTGGGGGTGAAACCCACGCAGACACGGGGAGAATGTGCAAACTCCACACGGACAGTGCCCCAGGGGCCGGGATTCGAACCCGGGTGCTGAGCGCCGCAGTCCCAGTGCTAACCACTGCGCCACACGCCGCCCTTTCATCCCTTAGAGCTGGTTGATGAACTTTGCACATTTTTCCTCTTCAAATATTTCTCCAATTCCGACCGAATCTGCTGCCATTCGCCATTCAAGGCAGTTCTCTCCAGATCCGAAGTAATGGCTGTGTAAAAATCATTCTCCTCGCCTCCCCTCTAGCCTTACGAATGAGCTCAAGTCCTTTTCCCCTGGTGACTGACCCGCCTGTGAACCGTCAACCGATTTCCCAATTTGTTCTATAAACACACCAACCCCGACACCCCCCCCCCCCCCCCCCCACCCAAACCCCCACTCATAATTTTGAATATCTCAGTTAAAACATTGCAGCCGTTACAATTCTCTTTCCTCTGTTGTTCTTGGAATGTTCTCAAGGGTCTCGAGAATTGAAGCATTTGCTTATTATCACACCGGCGATGGTGGTCAGTTAGACATAAACTGCTGTTCCATTAACGTCCCTGCCTGCCTCACCGCTCCTTGGGCACCTCGTCAACGGTTGCTACCATCGGGGCTATGTTCTCATCTTCAGATGGGAGCCATGATGTGGAGATGCCGGCGTTGGACTGGGGTGAGCACAGTAAGAAGTCTTACAGCACCAGGTTAAAGTCCAATGATTCACCTGAGGAAGGAGCGCTGCTCCGAAAGCTAGTGATTTGAAACAAACCTGTTGGGCTTTAACTTGATGTTCTAAGACTTCTTCCTGTGCTCATCTTCAGAGATTGCCATTCCCCGTGTCAGTCCTGAGAGAGTGCTGCACTGTCAGAGGTGCGACGTCACATTTGAGCCCTTAAATTGAAGCCTCTCGGCTGTGTGTGTGTAGTGGAGGGGGGGGGGGGGGGGGGGGGAGGACCCCCTGGAATTAACTAGAAAAGAGAAGAGTTCTCCCCAGTCCAATGCCTATTCCTCAACATCATCACAACAGATTAACTGGCCATGAATGTGATGTTGTCTGTGGGAGCTCGCTCTGCAAAAATTGGCAGCCACATTTTTGCCGTGACTGCACTTGAAAGGGTGTTGTGTTTAAAGTGCTTTGGGACTTGGGTGTAAAAGGCAATCGAAGTACAGGCCTGCTCATTCTTCGATTTTGGGATCGGGCTGTGCAAGGGAAGCTGTCAGCTTTGCCCATGTGATAACACAGGCTCGATTCCAGGAATGGTTTGTTTTCTTGTGCGCTGCGTGTTCCTGGACCAGCTCTGAGAACTGTGATAAGATGCTATTAATAAAAACCGAATCCCTCTTAATTTAACTTGTATTGTGCCATTTGTGTGCAGGAAGGAGGTGAGGAGAGGACTCCATGAATGTATGTCACAATGATGATGGCAGACCAGATTCCGTTGGAACTGCCGCCTTTACTCAACGGAGAACTTCCCATGATGCCTCACTTAGTCGGTGGCGATGGTTCACAGCAGGTGAGTTACACGACTGATTGACAAATAGGAATTCTTTCTAAATCGATTTGTTCTCGGGGTCGGGGTGGGGGGGGGGGGGGGGGGGGGCGTCGCTACTAGCAAGGTCAGCATTGTCCATCCTTAATTGCCCTGGATAAGTTGGTGGTGAGCTGCCTTCTTGAACCGCTGCAGTCCATGTGGTGTAGGTACTGCCACTGTGCTGTTAGGGAGGGAGTTCCAGGATTTAAATCAAGCGACAGTGAAGGAACGGCGATATATTTCCAAATCGGGGTGGTGAGTGACTTGGAGGGGAACCTCCAGGTGGTGGGGTTCCCAGGTATCTGCTGTTCTTGTCCTTCTAGATGGTAGAGGCCGTGGGTTTGGAAGGTACTGCCTAAGGAGCCTTGGCGAGTTCCTGCAGAGCATCTTGTAGATGGGACACACGGCTGCCTTTGTTCGGCAGTGTTTTAAAAAAAAATTTAGAGTACCCAATTCATTTTTTCCAATTAAGGGGCAATTTAATGTGGCCAATCCACCTAGCCTGCACATCTTTGGGTTGTGGGGGTGAAACCCACGCAAACACGGGGAGAATGTGCAAACTCCCCGGGGCTGGTTTAGCTCAAAGGGCTGGTTTAGCTCACAAGGCTAAATCGCTGGCTTTTAAAGCAGACCAAGCAGGCCAGCAGCACGGTTCGATTCCCATACCAGCCTCCCCGAACAGGCGCCGGAATATGGCGACTAGGGGCTTTTCACAGTAACTTCATTGAAGCCTACTCGTGACAATAAGCGATTTTCATTTCATAGGGGCTGGTTTAGCTCACAAGGCTAAATCGCTGGCTTATAAAGCAGACCAACAGCACGGTTCGATTCCCATACCAGCCTCCCCGGACAGGCGCCGGAATGTGGCGACTAGGGGCTTTTCACAGTAACTTCATTGAAGCCGACTCGTGACAATAAGCGATTTTCATTTCAATTTTCATTTTCAACTCCACAGGGGCAGTGACCCAGGGCTGGGATCGAACCTGGGACCTCAACGCCATGACGCAGCAGGGCTAACCCACTGCGCCACCGTGCTGCCCCCGTTTGTCAGTGTTAAATAGTGCGAATGTTTAATGTGGTACCGATCAATCAGGCTGCTTTGTCCTGGATGGTGTCGACCTTCTTGAGTGTTGTGGGAGCTGCACTCATCCAGGCAAGTGGAGAGTATTCCATTACACTCCTGACTGCTTTGGGCAGTCAGGATGTGAATAACTCCCCTCAGGATGCCTATCCTTGGACCTGGTCTTAAAGCTGTAGTAATTATATGGCTAGGTCCAGTTCAGTTTCTAATCAATGGTAACCCCCAGGATGTTGACAGTTGAGTCTTCAACGATGGTAATGCCATTGAATGTCAAGGGTTGATGGTTTTATTCCCTCTTATTGGCTGACACTTGTGTGGTGTGAATGATAATTGCCACTTGTCAGCCCAAGCCTGGATATTGTCCAGGTCTTGCTGCATTTGGACACGGGCTGCTTCATTATCTGAGGAGTCACGAATGGTGCTGAACATTGTGCAGTCATCCCGCAAACATCCCCACTTTTTACGATGGAGGAACGATCATTGATGAAGCAGCTGGAGACGGTGGGGCCCAGGACACCACCCTGAGGAACTCCTGCAGTGATGTCCTGGGGGAGTGATGATTAACCATCAGGAAACACAACCCTCTTCCTTCCTGTGAGGTGTGACTCAAATCAGAGAATGACAGAATTATTACAGCACGAAAGGAGGCCACTCAGTCCATTGTGTCCGTACTAGCTCTTTCAATGAATAATTCACCCAGTATCATTCTCCTGCCTTTTCCCTGTAACTCTGCACATTGTTTATTTTCAAATGATGATTCAATTCCCTCGTGAATGACTCACTTGAACCTGCCTACGTCATTCCCCAGGCAGTATGGAATGCACTGACCCGAATCGCTTGCTGTGTGAAAAAACGATATCACTTTTTTGCTTCTTTGGCCAAATACTTTAATTCTGTGTCCTTGGGCTCTCTGTCCCTCCTCCAATGGGAACAGTTTCTCCCTATCCACTCTGTCCAGGACCCTCGTCGTTTTGAATTTTTCTATCAAAACTCCTCTCAGCCTTCTCTGCTGCATCCGTCACTGCCTCTCCGACCTGGAATTCCAGAGACCTGCAACCAGCCTTGTAAACCTCTTCCGCACTCTCTCCAAAGTCTTCACATCCTTCCTGAAATGCGGCGCCCAGAACTGTGCAACACCTCAACTGTGGTCTAACTAGTGTCTTGTACAAGTTCAGCATAACCTCCTTGCTCTTGTACTCAATTGCCCCTATTAATAAAACCCAAGCTGTTTGCTTTATTAACGACAAAGATAAAAGCAAATTTCTGCGGATGCTGGAATCTGAAACAAAAACAAAAAAACACTGGACACTCTGAGCAGGTCTGGCAGTGTTTGTGGAGAGAGAAGGGAGCGAACGTTTCGAGTCTGGGTGGCTCTTTGTCAACGCTGGCGAGAGCTGGAAATACGACGGGATATACTGTTGTAGGGGGTGCGTAGAGCGGTGCGGCTGGATAGAGGGCCAGTGTTAGGTGGAGATTCACAAAGATGTCGTGGACAAAAAGACAAAAGGAATGTTACTGGGGTGATTAAGGCTAAGAAGGGAGCTGATAGCGGCACATAACGAGATTAGAATGTGTGAATGGCGGAAGAAAGGTGAGCAGTGGGTCAAAGGGCAACTCGGAACAGGAAACAGGTGGCCCAAGTGCGGGAGGGGGCAGGGGGGTCAATGGTGAGGGACAAACAGATCAATGGAAGAAATGAAGATAAATTAATAGAAATAAAAATGTGGTGAAGGTGGAGGAGAGAGTTCACAGTCTGAAGTTGTTGACCTCAATGCTTAATCGGCAGATGAGGTGCCGTTCCTCCAGTTTGCGCTGGGCTTCACTGGAATATTGCAGCCGGCCAAGGACGGACATGTGGACGTGGGAGCAGGACGCGGAGTTGAAATGGCAGCGACAGGAAGGTCTGGGTCCTGCTTGTGGACGGATTGGAAGTGTTCTGCAAAGCGCTCACCCAGATCTCCCACATTGGAGAGACTAAACGCAGACTGGGTGTTTGAACAAGGCTGTAATGAGGTCAGGAGCTGAGGGACCCTGACTGAGCGTCACTCAAACTAAGCGTCCGTGAGCAGGTTATTGCTGAGTAAGTGCTGCTTGATAGCTCTGTTGATGACTCCTTCCATCACTTTGCTGATGAGCGAGAGTAGACTGATAGGATGGTGATTGCTGGGTTGGATTTGTCCTGTTTATGGCCGGCATGGTAGCATAGTTGTTAGCACTGTTGCTTCACAGCGCCAGGGTCCCAGGTTCAATTCCCGGCTTGGGTCACTGTCTGTGCGGAGTCTGCACGTTCTCCCCGTCTCTGTGTGGGTTTCCTCCGGGCGCTCCGGTTTCCTCCCACAAGTCCCGAAAGACGTGCTGTTAGGTGAATTGGACATTCTGAATTCTCCCTCTGTGTACCCGAACAGGCGCCGGAATGTGGCGACTTGGGGCTTTTCACAGTAACTTCATTGCAGTGTTAATGTAAGCCTACTTGAGACACCAATAAATATTATTATTATTATTGTGTACAGGATACACCTGGGCAATTTTCCACGTTGCCAGGTAGATGCCAGTGTTGTAGCTGCACTGGAACAGCTTGGCTAGGGGTGCGGCAAGTTCTGGAGCACAAGTCTTCAGTATTATTGACGGGATATTGTCAGGGCCCATAGCCTTTGCAGTATCCAGCGTCTTCAGCCGTTTCTTGATATCACGCGGAGTGAATCGTATTGGCTGAAGGCTGACACCTGTGATGCTGGGGACCTCCGGAGGAGACCGAGATGGATCATCCACTCGGTACTTCTGGCTGAAGATTGTTGCGAATGCTTCAACCGATGTGCTGGGCTCCTCCATCATTGAGGATGGGGATATTTGTCGAGCCTCCTTCTCCAGTGAGTTGTTTAATTAAAAAAAATAATTTAGAGTACTCAATTTTTTTTTCCAATTAAGGGGCAATTTAGCGTGGCCAATCCACCTGCCCTGCACATCTTTGGGTTGTGGGGATGAGACCCACGCAGACACGGGGAGAATGTGCAAACTCCACACAGACAGTGAGTTGTTTAATTGTCCACCACCATTAACAGCTGGGCGTGGCAGGACTGCAGAGCTTAGATCTGATCCACTGGGTACAGTATCGCTTAGCTCTGTCTGTCACTTGCTGCTTATGCTGTTGGGCACACAAATAATCCTGCGCTGTAGCTTCACCAGGTTGACACCTCATTTTTCGGTATGTCTGATATTGCTCCTGGCATGCTCTCCTGTCCTCTTCATTGAACCAGGGTTAGTCCCCTGGCTTGGTTGGAATGGTAGATTTGGGGATATGCAGGGCCATGAGGTTACAGATAGTGGCTGAGTACAATTCTGCTGCTCTTAATGGGCCTCACGGATGTCCAGTTTTGAGTTGGGAGATCTTTTTGAGATTTGTCACATTTAGCGAGTGCTACACTAGGAGGGTATCCTCAATGTGAAGATGGGACTTTGTCTCCTCAAGGACAGTATAATTGTCAATCCTACCGATACGGTCATGAACAGATGCATCTGTACCAGGCAGGTTGGTGAGGATGAGGTCAAGTTTGTTTTTCCCTCTTGTTGGTTCCCTCACCACCTGCCGCAGTCCCAGTCTAGCAGCTATTGTCCTTTAGGACCCGGCCAACTCGGTCTGTGGTGGTGCTACTGAGCTACTCTTGGTGATGGACATTGAAGTCCCCACCCAGAGCATATTCTGCACCCTTGCCACCCTCAATGCTTCCTCCAAGTGGTGTTCAACATGGAGGAGAACTGATTCATCAGCTGATGGTGGAGGGTGCGTGCTAAGTTGGATTTGGATTTGCTTATTGTCATGTACCAAGTTACAGTGAAAAGTATCTTTCTGCGAGCAGTTAAAACACATCATTTAGTACATGAAAATCAAATCAAAAGAAAATACATAAAAGGGCAACACAAGGTCCACAATGTAAATACATAGACACCGGCATCGGGTGAAGCATACAGGAGTGTAGTATTAATCAGGTCAGTTAGGAGTCTGGTAACAGCGGGGAAGAAGCTGTTTTTAAACCTGTTAGTGCGTGTTCTCAGACTTCTGTATCTCCTGCCCGATGGAAGAAGTTGGAAGAGTGAGTAAGCCGGGTGGGAGGGTCTTTGATTATGCTGCCCGCTTTCCCCAGGCAGCGGGAGGTGTAGACAGAGTCAATGGCTGGGAGGCAGGTTCGTGTGATGGACTGGGCAGTGTTCACGACTCTCTGAAGTTTCTTACGGTCCTGGGCCGAGTAGTTGCCATACCAGGCTGTGATGCAGCCCAATAGGATGCTTTCTATGGTGCATCTGTAAAAGTTGGTAAGAGTCAGTGTGGACATGCCGAATTTCCTTAGTTTCCTGAGGAAGTATAGACGCTGTTGTGCTTTCTTGGTGGTAGCATCGACGTGAGTGGACCAGGACAGATTTTTGGTGACGTGCACCCCTAGAATTTAAAACTGCTAACCATCTCCACCTCAGCCCCGTTGATGCTGACAGGGGTGTGTACAGTACTTTGCTTCCTGAAGTCAATGACCAGCTCTTTAGTTTTGCTGGCATTGAGGGAGAGATTGTTGTCGTTACACCACTCCACTAGGTTCTCTATCTCCCTCCTGTATTCTGACTCATCGTTATTCAAGATCCGGCCCACTATGGTCGTGTCTTCAGCAAACTTGTAGATAGAGTTGGAACCAAGTTTTGCCATGCAGCTGTGTGTGTACAGGGAGTAGAGTAGGGGGCTAAGTACGCAGCCTTGCGGGGCCCCGGTATTGAGGACTATTGTGGAGGAGGTGTTATTGTTTATTCTTACTGATTGTGGTCTGTGGGTTAGAAAGTCGAGGATCCAGTTGCAGAGTGAGGAGCCAAGTCCTAGGTTTTGCTGCTTTGATATGAGCTTGGCTGGGATTGTGGTGTTGAAGGCGGAGCTGTAGTCAATAAATAGGAGTCTGATGTAGGAGTCCTTGTTGTCGAGCAGGAGGCAACATTTGACCTGATGCCATAAGACTTCATGGGGTCTAGAGTCAATGTTGAGGACTCCCAGGGTAACTCCCTCCCGACTGTATCCCACTGTGCCGCCCCCTCTGCTGGGTCTGTCCTGCCGGTGAGACAGGACATACCCAGGAATGGTGATAGTGGTACTTGGGGATGTTATCTGTAAGGTATGATTCTGTTGGTATGAGTATATCTGGCTGGTGCTTGACCAGTCTGTGAGACATCTCTCCCAACTTTGGCACAAGCCCCCAGATGTTAGTAAGGAGGACTTTGCAGGGTCAACGTCTCTGAGTTTGATCCCAGGAAGAAGTCTCACAACACCAGGTTAAAGTCCAACAGATTTGTTTCAAATCACTAGCTCACAGAGCACTTCTCCTTCCTCAGCACCTCAGCATCCGAAAACTAGTGATTCGAAACAAACATGTTGGACTTTAACCTGGTGATGCTAGACTTCTTACTGAGCTCACCCCAGTCCAACGCCGGCATCTCCACATCTGAGTTTGATGATAACGTTTCTGGTGCCTGGGCCCATGCCAGATGGTCCGTCTGATTTCAGTGCTTTTTGTAGATTTTGATACAGCTGATTGGCTTGCTGGGCTGTTTCAGAGACACCCCCATTGCTGTGGGTCTGGAGTCACATGTAGGCCAGACCAGGTAAGGACGGCAGATTTCCTTCCCTAATGGCGTTAGACGAGCGATATTACCGCCACAGCACCATCGCCCACATTGTGTGAAAATTGGCTCCCGCAGTTCCTGCCTCACAACAATGACGAAAGCGTATTTCACGGATTCTAAAGGACTGTGGGTTGTGATAAGGCTGCTTGCATTAATACAGCTGTTCTAATGTCAATAAACATCGCCAGCTGATGGGTAAATGTTGGTGGTCTGCGTCTGTCCGCTTTATACACAGTGCTCGCTGATGTTCAGTGCTTCACCTTTTGCTGGCACCTTTCACAACAAGCCCGAGCTTTGATGCAGAGGTAGAGAGAGAAACTCTCTGTGTACTTCATGTTGTCACATGTAAACATCATGCATGCAGTAAGCCACAGTAACACCTGGATGGATTGGGGAGGTTGTTCCGGTGTGTAGGAGGAGGGTTTATCAGTACCAGACTGATTTGCCGACAGATTAATTGGTGGATGACTGAGGAGTATGCCAGATGTTAAACCCCTCCCCCCCCCTCCCCCCCGCCCACGCCATCTCCCCGTCCACGGAATCACCACCAACTCCGTCCTGAAAGCAGTAGTGACAGAGTCGCCATTGGGAGTGGTGACGAATCACACGCCATGGTGGCGGGGAGGGCGGGATACGGAGAGGCAGCAGAACGGCCCAAGTTGTTCATTTGGGTCCAGGAGGACCTCAAGGAACCTTTACAAGGTTGGAGGAAAAAGCACCATTGCTCGGGGCACCTTGCGACCAGAATCCTGGCTGCCCCACCTTACGCTGGCCGGTCCCAGATGAGGTGGACCTCAGCCCAGACTCCGCAGTTAAAATGGCGCTGAACCGTGCGCCACAGATGTCACCGGAGCCTGATTTAGCCATTTTAACGGAGGCCGACACCTCTCCCGTACCTCCCCTCACCCCTGGGAGGAACTAGAATAGATCAAGAGGGTAACTCCACATTCCCCGACACGTACCTCGCTAACATCTTAAACCCCTCAACCCCCCCCCACCTATATTTATATAGCACCTTTAACCTGGTAAAATATAACATTAATTATAATAATCTCAAGTATTTCACAGGAGCGTTATCAAACAGAATTTGACACCGTGGCACATCGGGAGCTATTGAGTCCTCTGACCAAAAGTATGGACAGAGAAGTAGGTTGGAAGGCATTTCTTAAAGAATGGAAGCAAGGTACAGAGACGGAGAGGGGTAAGGAAGGAATTCCAGAGGTTAAGATTCGGGCATCTGGAGGCCAAGAGTGGAGCGATTAAAATGGGGAATTCTTGAAGGGCCAGAACTAGAGCATTGGAGAGATCTCAGTGGGTTGTGGGTCTGGAGGAGATTACAGAGATAGCGAGAGGCTGAGGCCTAATGGATCCAGGTGCAAAGGCCAGTCACGTTTCTTAGCGAAATACTACAAGAAACTGTGGGCTGGATTCTCCGAACGGGGTGTGGCACTCCCCCTCCGGCAGTGGGATCCTCCGTCCCTGCAGCCGGCCAATGGGGTTTCCCATTGTGGGCCACCCCCACGCCGTCGGGAAATCCGTGGGCGTGAGTGCGCTGCCGGCGAAGCGGAGGATCCCGCCGTGTCTCTGGCATTCTCGAGAGAGGTAGGCTGTCATTGGTTACACTCTGGCATCCCAAAGCCAGGTTTCTACATTGGCTTAACCCTGTGGGCCTGTCAGTGTTTGGGTGGTTTGCCCAGTGACCCCTGCGGAACATGGGATCAGCTGCAGAGACCCTCCTAGTGTCAGCCGAGGCTCGATGGGCAACACTCTTACCTCAAACCCCCACCCCAGCGACTTGAAAGCAAAGTCTCAGGCGGGTGCAGCCTGTGCAGTACTGAGAGGGAGTGCGACGTGTTGGAGGTCCCGTCGTTTGGTTGAGACAGTAAACTGAGGCTTCCGTTTGCCCTCTCAGGTGGATGTGCTAGATCCCACAGCCACTATTATGATGATGAGCTGGGGAGGCCTCCCCGTTGTCCTGCCCGGTACTTATCCCTCAACCATAGTTGTGAAAGGAAAGGGATTCTCAGGCCATCGTTACACTGATGTTTGAGAGAGGTTGCTGTGTTCAAATTGACAGCTGTGTTTCCTGCAGTGATTACACGTCAAAAAAATTCAATTCACTGACTGAAAGCCCTTTGGAAATGTCTTGACGCTAAAAAAAGGTGCTATATAAATGCAAAGTTTTCTTTTTGTTGGAAAGAGGGAGGGGGGAGGAGCAGTGGGGACAGAGGGGGAGGAATATAACGCCAGGTATTACAAGCTGCCAGAGCTCCTAATTGTCTCAGGCTGTATGAATTCCCTCTGGAGTTTCCCAGTGTCCCTAGCAGCACTGATTCCAGGGTATGAGCAGGGATCCTGCCTGTTTTAATGTCAAGTTTCTGCATCACCAGACGTGTAGCAAGTTTCCACGTGCTGCTTGCAGGTTTGCAGCCTGTTTGTGGAGGTGGTTTCCAAATGTCTTTGCCGGGACATTTGACAATATCTGTTGGCACTTTGAACTTTCACTGAGAATAGGTGAGCGACATTTTTCAGTCTGCACAGCAGGAGGAGAGGGCTTTGCTGGTCGTCATTATCGAGAGGCCGTACGTGGAGAGCCCCCTAAACCTTCGCTGTCTGACCCAGCAGCCATCAGGGGATGTGAGCGTCAATTCTACAGGGATACTTTATCTTGATTGATACACACCTTAATACTTCCACTCCACTTTGTAAAGAATCCCACTCCTTCCCGGGGATTGCTCCGAGGGGGGATTGCTTTAACTGTTGATCATCGTGTACGACATATCGGCAGCGACGCTTAGACATGGAGGGCACGATTTAATGGGAAAATATCTCAGTGTGGCAGCGAGCGGGACCTGCCACAGGTTTCCCGCCGCTCGGCACAGCGAGGCATCACAGCGATTAAACATTAGTCCACTTAACGAGGCCCCATGGGCTTCGTGTCGCAAGTGATGGTCCTGCCGGCTGATTCATCAGGACCGCGCTTGCCAGCCGCCCGCTGACCAGGAAGAGCAACACTTAAACTGATCCTGCACAGCCAGCCCTGCTCAACTCGCAGCCGTGCCGCCGTGACAGCCAACCCCACGGTTCGGGGAGGCAGATTACTGGACGCGGTCAAGGCCAGCCGGGATGCCCTGTTTCCCCGAGGGTTGTGGAGGGTCAGCCACAGGGCAGTCAGTGCCACCTGGGAGGAAGCGGGCATCAGCTCGGGGAGTGTGACCAGGAGTAAACGACCTCCACCGACCGTGGCAGCGGACTCCTCCCCCACCCTCCCGCCCTCTCCCCTGGCGACATGCGCGCCATCGATTAGTCCCTGGACCTGGGGCGTCCTGGCAAACCAGCTGCCTGGGCAAACAGGGCATCTGTGACCTCACGGATGCCGCTGTGGGCTGTAGCTTGTGTGAGATGCTGCACAAGGTTCCACTCGAGCCCTGGAATGACCCTGAGGCGTAGAGGTTCAGGTCTGCGGTGACATTGACGGCCACCAGGAGCGGGTATCCTCCTCCTCCACGTAGGCCAAGTCTGCAAGAGCCTCTCCCACACCTGTTCAATAACTTGTCTTAATTCCTTCCACCTCAAAATGATTACGTATCCGACTGCATTAACTGCTGATTGGGTTACTGTTACTCGATTATTGGATCCTCTCAGCAAATGCCTGTCTTTGGTGCATGAATATAGATAATAAATGTTGATCGGCCATGCCTCTTGCAAAACAGATACGCACAGGAAGATTCCTCCAAAAACAATGTGTTAATGACCAGATAGTTTGTTAGAATGATGTAGGTCGAGGGATGTTGATTGGCCTCAGAACACCCACCCTCTTCTTGAAGAGAGCCGCTGTGAGATCTTTTCAAGCCCATTTGAGGTGGGGGGGGGGGACGACACACAGCCAGGGCCTCAGTTTCATTTCTCACGCACGCAGCAGCATCTCCAACAGTGCAGCGCTCCCTCCGACTGCGCTTGGAAAGTCCGAACGGATTTGCTGCTTCGGCTTCTGCAGGGAGGAGGTATTTGAACCCACAACCTTTCGGTTCCAAGGGCAGGAGAGCGACCCGCTGAGCTATCGAGTTGGAATGAGGTGCGGTCCGCCCCCCGCAGGCTGGTGTGGCAGATCCCGGGGCGCCATGTTGAAGAACCGTAGGGGCGTTCTTTTATTTACCTTTCAAACATCATCGGTAAGAACAGATGATCTGGTCATTGCTGTTCGTGCCATCCTGCTTGGTGCAAATTAACTGCTAATTTTCCTGCATCGTGACAGTGGCGTCACTTCGAAAAAGTATCTAATTTGCTGGAAAACACTTATAATAATAATATTTATTCATAATAATAATCTTTATTGTCACAAGTAGGCTTACATTAACACTGCAATGAAGTTACTGTGAAAAGCCCCTAGTCGCCACATTCCGGCGCCTGTTTGGGTACACGGAGGGAGAATTCAGAATGTCCAATTCACCTAACAGCACGTCTTTCGGGACTTGTGGGAGGAAACCGGAGCACCCGGAGGAAACCCACACAGACACGGGGAGAACGTGCAGACTCCGCTCAGACAGTGACCCTAACCGGGAATCGAACCTGGGACCGTGGCGCTGTGGACCAACAGTGCTAACCATTGTGCTACCGTGCCGCTTTGGGGCACCCCGGAATTACGGAACGGCCTGTATAATCACGGAATTGCTCTCGCGCCTTTGTCGTTGACCCAGTTTTGAGTGTTCAGCCCTGGGGTTTGAAGGAGAGTGACAGAGCAAGATTCAAACGCACTGAATCACAAAGTCACATGAGGAGGTCAGGAACAAATTAAATTTCTTAAGTGACGACAGATTGAAAATGTGAACTGTTTTCTCGCAGCGTGGCCGTGGGAGTCTGTGTCTGGCGGCCTGGTTATTGGCGAGTGCTAATTTGCGAGCTGTCGTGTGCAGCACTGTGGCTGGCAGGAACTGAAAACTTTCCTGTCAGCTGGTATAAGCCGTGGGCACCTGTTTGTGATGGTGTATCGTACAGCGGGCTGAGTGTTGTCACTGTGTTTTACATCAGAGGGCGGAGAGAAACGTCTTCCAGAGTCGCTCGGCATGATGAGTTTAAGATGGAGGGTTGTTTGCCCACCATGAAATGTACATCCAATTACTGCTGCCTTTGAAATGTTACCTTTGAACGATGTTCTGATGCAGATTGCAGCCTGTCCCTCTACTCTGTCCCCATCAAACACTCCCAGGACAGGTACAGCATGGGGTTAGATACAGAGTAATGCTCCCTCTACATTATCCCCATCAAACACTCCCAGGACAGGTACAGCACGGGGTTAGATACAGAGTAAAGCTCCCTCTACACTGTTCCCATCAAACACTCCCAGGACAGGTACAGCATGGGGTTAGATACAGAGTAAAGCTCCCTCTACACTGTCCCCATCAAACACTCCCAGGACAGGTACAGCACGGGGTTAGATACAGAGTAAAGCTCCCTCTACACTGTTCCCATCAAACACTCCCAGGACAGGTACAGCATGGGGTTAGATACAGAGTAAAGCTCCCTCTACACTGTCCCCATCAAACACTCCCAGGACAGGTACAGCACGGGGTTAGATACAGAGTAAAGCTCCCTCTACACTGTTCCCATCAAACACTCCCAGGACAGGTACAGCATGGGGTTAGATACAGAGTAAAGCTCCCTCTACACTGTCCCCATCAAACACTCCCAGGACAGGTACAGCACGGGGTTAGATACAGAGTGAGCCAGTGGTGGCGAATTGAGAATTTTGACCTCGATGGCACAGTGACGAAATCAGCACAAAGTTGTATGGGCTAGTGTAAAGGGAGAATGTGA
This sequence comes from Scyliorhinus canicula, assembly GCF_902713615.1. NCBI lineage: Eukaryota > Metazoa > Chordata > Chondrichthyes > Carcharhiniformes > Scyliorhinidae > Scyliorhinus > Scyliorhinus canicula. The sequence goes on along the minus strand of NC_052158.1, from coordinate 156,608,046 downwards.
GAGTATCACCAGGCTAGAGGCCTGAGAATGAGCTCATTGTATGTGTTACTATGGTAACAGGAAAGGGAGCGGTAGCTGCTGATTTTCCAGAGGTGTATAAATTAACAAACGGCATAATTGAGGCCCTGATTCAGTTTTTACGGCCGAACAACAGGACACAGAGCATTCTTTATTACTCCTCTTACATCAGATAAGTAGGCCGAACTTCTGTGCAGTCACCCATAACACCCAGCACATGGAGCCTCTGGAGTATTAGTGAGGGACAGGAAGATTTTTTAAACAAATCTTATTATTAGAGTTAAGTTTTCACAGGTGTCACTTCCATTTTATTGTTAATTTGCCAGTGTTCTACACATTGGGTGGCTACAGGTTAGAAGCCTAAGGCCTCAGGACTCAACTCTCAATCTGCTTTTCAGAGCATTTAGCCGGGTTGCCATGACACCTGACAATCCCAGGACAGCAGCTAGGTGTAAGCCAGGTTGTCGGAGTAACTAGTGGAAGAATAGCAGTCAAAGGTCATGGGTGAGAAGATGGTTTTAGTCTTTGGGTCGGATGAGGGCCTTCAGCACACCATAATTGGGGCAGCACGGTGGCGCAGTGGTTAGCACCGCTGTCTCCGGCGCTGAAGACCTGGGTTCAATCCCGGCCCTGGGTCACGGTCCGTGTGGTGTTTGCACATTCTCCCCCACAAACCCAAAGATGTGCAGGGTAGGTGGATTGGCCACGCTAAATTGCCCCTTAATTGGAAAACAATAATTCAGTGTTCTAAATTAATTTTAAAAAACCCTCCAGCATTGTCCGGGAGTTTCCTCAGGGGCAGGTGTGATATGAGCAAAGCCCCCCGGGGTCCTCAGCGCCGTAGACAGGAGTGGTAGCCATTGCGCTACTCTGCCGCCCCAATCCTGGAGGGTTGATGGAGAAAGCTATGTGGGGCTTTTCGAAAAATGGGTTCTTTCATTGCCGAATCGACACTAACAACAAGTGCATTTCTCTAGCACCTTTACTGCAGGGAAACATGTCAAGGCACTTTGCAGGCGGTACCTCAAACTAAACTTGATAGTGCGCATCTCATGGGCAGGAGACCTAAAACCTTCAGGAACGGTGGGAGATGGGAATCGGGAAATTACAGACCTGCTAGCCTGACATGTATTGGTGGGAAATTACTGGAGTGCATAATTGAGGAGAGGGGTGCCTGGACACCTTGAACATTTGTAGCTGATAGTGGAGGAGCAGCCTAGATTTATGAAGGATAGGTCACGATTGGTGAAAATCCCTCATGAGAGACAGTTGTTTGAAATTGAAGCTCACGACATTGAAGGCAAATGATTGACCCAATCAGGTCATTGGCTGAGATGCAGGAGGCAGAGTGTAGGAATAAGGCTCGGATTGGGAAGCACCGTATTGTCTAGTGGTTTTTATTAAGACCTTTCAGTGGCCACTGAAGGGCATTATCCGACTCAGCCTCCATTTTGAGGCAGGTATGGGACGGGTGGGAAAATTACATTTAAATTGTTCCCCATCTCGGGCAGGAAGGTGGGGGAAGGCCGTTCACTCTGAAGGCCTCCTCAGATTTGGGCCCTCCTTCCCCTCTGCCGATGCGACAATTGCAATCCCCCCCCCCCCCCCCCCCCCCACACCACCCCATCCTTAAAATCCCACCCAATGAAGCAGAAGGTGGCCATTTGGCCCTTCAGGTTTGCTCCACCATTCAATACGATCAAGGTTGATCCGCCATCTCAACACCATACCCCTGCTCGCTCTCTCTGTACCCTCCGATGCCGTTAGAGTCTGGAAATCTGTTTCCTTCAGTGACGTGACCTCTCCGACCTTCTGGGCAGGGAATTCCACCAGTACGTCTGCCTCCGGGTATAGCCTCAACCATCCAATCACAACTTAACTGATGGGGCAGAAAGCCCCCATTGTATCCAAATTTTCTGATGGTACAAAAGTAGGCCGTTTTGTAACGTAGCCGAAATGGAGGCATTGACATCGCCAGGAGATTTGTTCAATTAAGTCAATGGGTAAAACTGTAAAAAAAAATAGATTTCAACACAAGCAAATGTGAGGTCATAAACTTGGGACCAAAACAGGAAAGAATGGGTTACATGTGGGATGGCCACAGCAACAATCAGTGGAGGGCCAAAGAAAATTGAGTTGGCTGAGGTGAATCGTGTCGATATATTTAACGTGATGCTCGATCAGCACTTGATGGAGTAAGAAACAGAAGGAGATCTAATAATAATAATCTTTATTAGCATCACAAGTAGGCTTACATTAACACTGCAATGAAGTTACTGTGAAAACCCCCTCGTCGCCACACTCTGGCGCCTGTTCAGGTACACTGAGGGAGAATTGAGCTGGACTGGCTATATTAACGCTACCAGGGCAGGTCAAAGGCTAGGAATCTTACGGTGAGTAACTCACCTCCTGACACCCCCCCCCCCCCCCCCCCCCCCCCCCCCCCCCCACACACACAAAGGGTGTCCACTATCTACAAGGCACAAGTCAGGAGTGTAATGGAATACTCTCCACTTGCCTGGATGAGTGCAGCTCCAATGACACTCGAGAAGCCCGACACCATCCAGGACAAAGCAGCCCCGCTTGATTGCTCCCCCCTTCCACACAAACATTCACTCCCTCCACCACCGACAAACAGTGGCAGCCGTGTGCACCATGCACACGATGCACTGCAGGAACTCACCAAGGTTCCTTCGACGGCACCTTCTAAACCCACGACCACTACCATCTGGAAGGACAAGCCATGATGTGGAGATGCCGGCGTTGGACTGGGGTGAGCACAGTAAGAAGTCTTACAACACCAGGTTAAAGTCCAACAGGTTTGTTTCAAACACGAGCTTTCGGAGCAGCGCTCCGAAAGCTCGTGTTTGAAACAAGCCTGTTGGACTTTAACCTGGTGTTGTAAGACTTCTTACTAGAAGGACAAGAGCAGCACGTGGAACCCCACCACCTGGAGGTTGCCCTCCAAGTCACTCACCACCCTGACTTGGAAATAGATCGCCGTTGCTTCACTGTCGTTGGTGTAACATCCTGGAACCCCCTCCCTAACAGCACAGTGGGTGTACCTACACCTCAAGGACTGCAGCGGTTCAGCAAGGCGGCTCACCACCACCTTCTGAAGGGCAACTAGGGATGGGCAGTAAATGCTGGCCTAACCAGCGACACCCACATCCCATGAAATTAATTGTAAATCAATGATGCATGCCTTTCAGCCAAACCGTTAGTTTCCATATTTTCGACATTCTTATATCTGACACAGGGAGCTCGGCAAAGACAGTGAGAAATTCAATCAATTTTTTATTCTGCCGCTGATTTTTCTCCAGGGTTGAACGCAGCAGCGCCCTGGAGAACGGTCTTCAATTCCTGGAGACTCCAGCCCAATCCTGAGGGGTTGGCATTCCGAGTATGTGGGGAAGGGAATCTGGTGCGAGTTAGTTCGGATATATGCTGCAGAGTTTATGGATGATCTCAGAGGGAGGAATGTGAGAGGCCGGCTGACCGGGGGGGTGTTTTGGAATAGTCCAATCCAGAGATATCATAGAATTTACAATGCAGAAGGAGTGCCTTTGGCCCATCGAGTCTGCGCAGGCCCTTGGAAAGAGCGCCCCGCTTTAGCCCATCTCTGTAACCCAGTAACCCCACCTAACCTTTTTGGATGTGGAGATGCCAGCGTTGGACTGGGGTGAGCACAGTAAGAAGTCTGACAACACCAGGTTAAAGTCCAACAGGTTTGTTTCAAACACGAGCTTTCGAAGCACCTGAGGAAGGAGCAGTGCTCCGAAAGCTAGTGTTTGAAACAAACATGTTGGACTTTAACCTGGTGTTGTAAACCTTTTTGGACACTAAGGATAATTTATCATGGCCAATGCTCCCAACCTGCACATCTTTGGACTGCGGGAGGAAACCGGAGCACCCGGAGGAAACCCACGCAGACGCGGGGAGAACGTGCAGGCTCGGCACAGACAGTGACCCAAGCCGGGAATCGAACCCGGGACCCTGGAGCTGTGAAGCAACAGCGCTAACCACTGTGCTACCGTGCTGCCCGACGATATGAAAGATGTGGATGTTTCCGACCATCACAATCCAAAGTGTTTAGTTCGCTGTCAGGCCGTTTGAGATGCCCGATAGACCATGAACAGCACTGCATTAATCAAAGTCTTACAGCAAATGAACTGAGGAAGGGGTGGAGACAGGGCTATGTTACAGAGGTGGAAATAAGTTATTTTAGTGACACCACCGATGTGCGTCTGTTGGTTAAAGGTGTTGTCAAAGTTGGTTTAATCTCAGGCTGTTGTCAGGGCGATGGGAGTTAGGTTGGTTGCTGGGGAACGGAGCTATAGGTGGAGACTGAAGACAATGGATTTCCACCTCCCAATATTTAGTTTGGGGGAAATTTCCGTTGATCCGATGAGGTACATCGGACAATACAGACGGTGCAGGTGTTGAGGGAGGCGGCGGTGAGATGGAGCTGGCTGTCATCGGTGTGAATATTAACAATATTAAGGGGCTGGTTTAGCTCACAAGGCTAAATCGCTGGCTTTTAAAGCAGACCAAGCAGGCCAGCAGCACGGTTCGATTCCCGTACCAGCTTCCCCGGACAGGCGCCGGAATGTGGCGACTAGGGGCTTTTCACAGTAACTTCATTGAAGCCTACTCGTGACAATAAGCGATTTTCTTTTCTTTCTTTCTTTTTCTAACACAGTGGCTTTGGCTGATGTCACTGAGGGGCAGTGGGGAGAGGGGCAAATTGGAGGGGGCCGAGTTTGGATGCTTGGGGGACACCAGCAGTAACGGAGTGGGAGCAGAAAGAGAAGCCATTGCAAGTGATGCTCGAGATAAGAATGGAATGGAATCACCCTCGACTGAACAGATGAACTGAAGTTACCTCTCCATAAATAGTGGGCAGACAGCAGCTGGCTGTTGTCCTGGCAACCAAATGTTATTAGACACTTGGCATTATCGGCTTTTGTAGAATGGACGTTTAGCTCGTTGACTTTGTGTGCGTGGGAGACAGTCCACTCAAACCAGAATGTTCAATTAAATTTGTTTCTGCAACGTAGGAGGGTTAAATACTGCTGGTTCCACTCACTGACTCGCCATGCTGGTACTCAGCACCCTCCGAGACCCCGAACATTCTTCCTCAGGCCAAGGGAGCAGCAGTAGGCCATTCAGCCCTTCGGATGTGCTCCGCCATTAGATAAACCATGGCTGATCTGGATGCGATCTCAATTCCTGTCTGCCCCACATAACCCCCCGTGTGTGACTCCCTTGTCCCTCCCTAACAGCACTGTGGGTGTACCTGCACCACATGGACTGCAGCGGTTCAAGGAGGCAGCTCACCACCACAATTTGAATTCGGGATCGGCAACAAAGATTGGCCGAGCCGGTGACGCCCAGATTCCTTAAAATGAAATTGAAAAATCTTCTCCTCACAATTCTGCACAACTTGAAGACCACCTCGGGAGTTTTGGGGTGAATGAAGCACTCTCCATTTTTTGAAGCTTAGTTCCTGTTGTAATTAAATTCTTTTGAGTGCAGGAAGCACCTGAACCAATTTGTGCACAGCACAACGGGCAATGTGGTCGTGAGCTGCTCATCAGTTCAAATGATTTTGCCTTTCAGATGAAAGGTTTAAAAGAGGCTGTTTTTCTTCTCAGATCAACGGACAAGATTCCACGGCCATTATTTCAAAGACAAACAGGGGGAAGCTCCCAAGTGGTATCCTACAAAAGACCATGAGAAATAGGAGCATGAGGAGGTTTTTGGCCCCTTGAACCTGCTCCGCCATTCGAGAAGACCACGGCCTGACTTGATTCTGACCTTAACTCCACTTTCCTGCCTGTCCCCCATCGTCCTCAACTCCCTTGTCGATCAAAAGAATCTGACCAACATTTGGTTCAATATATTCAGTGACCCAGCCTCCAATACACTCCTGGGAGAGAATGCCACAGACTACCGACTGCCTGAGGAAACACATTCCTCCTCATCTCCTACTCTTAGGGTGGCGCAGTGGTTAGCACTGCTGCCTCGCGCCACGAGGACCCGGGTTCGATCCCGGCCCCGGGTCACTGTCCGTGTTGAGTTTGCACATCCTCCCCGTGCCTGTGTGGGTCTCACCCCCACAACCCAAAAGATGTGCAGGGTCGGTGGATTGGTTACACTAAATTGCCCCTTAAATGGAAAAAAAAGGATAATAATAACCTCTTATTGTCACAAGTATGAAGTGACTGTGAAAAGCCCCTAGTCGCCACATTCCGGCACCTGTTCGGGTAAGCTGGTACAGGAATTGAACCTGTGTTGCTGGCCTTGTTCTGCATTACAAACTAGCTATCTAGCCCACTGAGCTAAACCAGTACTCTGGGTACTCTGAATTTATTTTGAAAAATCTCCTACTCTGAAATGGGAGACTCCCTGGGCTGGATTCTCCGCCGGCGGAATGCTCCGTTTTGCCGGCAGTCCGGGGGTTTTTACCGACAGCGTGAGGCCGCCCCACAATGGGGAAACCTCATTGACCAGCTGGCGTAACGGAGAATCCCGCCTGCGGGGTGAAACAGAGATGTGGCGCGGCCGGGCGGAGAATCCAGCCCCCATTTTTAAACTGTGCTCCCTGGTTCTATATTCCCCCACAAGACAAACATACTCTCAGCAGCTACGCTGTCAAAGCCCTGAAAGAACAAAGAATAAAGAATAAAGAAAGGTACAGTCTAGGAACAGGCCCTTCGGCCCTCCAAGCCCGTGCCGACCATGATGCCCGAACAAAAAACAAAACCTTCTGCCCTGACTCGGTCCGTATCCCTCTCTTTCCTCCCTATTCATGGACCCATCCAGTTGCCTCTTAAACATTGCTGATGTGCCGGCTTCCACCACATCCTCTGGCAGCGAATTCCAGGCACCCACCGATCTCTGTGTGAGAAACGTACCCCGCACATCTCCCTTAAACTTTCCCCCTCTCACCCTGAACCTGTGCCACCTTGTAATTGACATTTCCACCCTTGGAAAAAGCCTCTGACTATCCACCCTGTCTATGCCTCTCAGAATTCTGTAGGCCTCTATCAGGTCTCCCCTCAGCCTCCGTCTTTCCAGTGAAAACAATCCTAGTTTATTCAACCTCTCCTCATAGCCAACACCCTCGAGACCAGGCAACATCCTGGTGAACCTTCCTTGCACTCTCTCTTCAAAGCTGCCACATCCTTCTGATAATGTGGTGACCAGAACTGCACGCAATACTCCAAATGCGGCCTAACCAAGGTTTTATACAGCTGCAACATGATTTTCCAACTCCTGTACTCAATGCTCTGGCTGATTAAGGCAGGCGTGCCTTATGCCTTCTTAATCACCTTGGCCACCTGTGGTGCCACTTTAGGGAACTGTGGATGCTCAGATCTCTCTGTATGTTAATGTTCCTGAGGGCTCTGCCATTTACAGTACAATTCAAACCTAGAATGGCATAAGACCGCCTCTCATTCTTCGAAACTGCAGTGAGTACAGGCCCAATTTGTATCTATTCCCCATGTTGTGCACAGCAAGCTCCCATAAACAACAAGGCAATGATGGCCAGACCACTTATCCATGGAATCAGACTAGAGAACCTTCTGTGAACCGCCTCGAAGGCAAACATACGACCCCTATAAATAACGGGACCAAAACTATACACAGTGCTCCAGGATCAATCCAGGTTCAATCTCACCAATGCTCGGGACAGCTACAGCAAGACTTCCTACTTCTATATCCCCTTTGCATTGAAGGCCAACATTCCATTTGCCTTCCCATCTGCCTGCTGTCCCTGCCTGCTAACCTTTGGTGCTTCATGTGCGTGGATACCCAGATCTCGCGTTTAAGAAGACAGGGGGAGCCCACACCGAGTTGAATAAAAGAATCGAAGATTTATTAACCAAAGTTAAGGGACACTGCTCCCGGTGATTCCCAATCATGTCTGAGCAGGCCGGTCCCGAACTGGCCAACCTTATACACAGTGGCAATTAATCTTCCCCCGCCCGCCCCCCTTAGCAGGAAAGCTCGTTTTCCACAGCCAAAGGACACTGGGAATACAATTGCCCCCACCCCGTACATACAGTGCGGATGCAGATTATGCTGTATTATTCTGCAATTTCTCTTCACTTAAATAAAAGTCTACCTTTCTATTCTTCCCACCAAAGTGGATAGCCTCACGTCTTTCTCACATTGTATTCCGCCTGATGAATTTTTGCTCAGTCTCTTAACCTGCCCATACCTATTTGTAGACTTTAGTGTCCTCCGCCCGACTTTCTTTACTCCCCATCTTTGTATTGTCAGCAGATTCAGCTCTGTCCCCTCATCTACATCATTGATCTAGATTGTAGATCGCTGAGGCCCCAGCACTGATCCCCGTGACACTCCCAACACGTACAATTTGCTGATCTGAAAATGACCCATACATCCCGGTTTTCTGTAAATGACCCAATCCTCCGTCCACCCTGAGCTTTTATCTTGGCCCACGCCAATGTGTAGCAGGCAATGAACATCTGTAAACAGGTGGTCTGGCCATCATTGCCTTGCTGTTTATGGGAGCTTGCTGTGCACAACATGACCATTATATTTCCTCGACTGGGACTGGCCACACTTCAAAAAAGTGCCTTATTGGCTGGAAAGCACTTTGGGACATTCTGTGGAAATGAAAGGCGCTATAGAAATGCAAGCTTTTAGGAGTGAAGCTGAGAATATTTTCCTCCAAATTCGTAAACGTCGGAGTGAAGGGGGTCCTGAGCAAAGACGGGCAATTCTTTAATGTTATACCAACCGCGCGATGCCTCAGCTGGGACGTAACAGCCTCTTACATTGAAAACTGTCTTTTCTTAAAATTTAGAGTACCCAATTAATTTTTTCCCAATTAAGGGTAATCTAGCGTGGCCCATCCACCGAGCCTGCACATCTTTGGGTTGTGTGGGTGAAACCCACGCAGACACGGGGAAAATGTGCAAACTCCACACCGACAGTGACCCAGAGCCGGGATCGAACGTGGGATCTCGGCGCCGTGAGGCTGCAGGGCTAGCCCACTGAGCCACCGTGCTGCCTGAAAACTGTCTTAACGTTTGTCTCTGCCTACAGAACAAAGACCTGCATTTCTATAGCACCTTTCATCACCTCAGAAGTTCCAATCCCCTTTAGAGCCAATGAAGGACATTTTATAATCATCTTTATTAATGTCCCAAGTCGGCTGACATTAACACTGCAATGAAGTTACTGTGAAAAGCCCCTAGTCGCCGCATTCCGGTGCCTTTTCGGGTACACAGAGGGAGAATTCAGAATGTCCAATTCACCTAACAAGCACGTCTTTCGGGGCTTGTGGGAGGAAACCGGAGTACCCGGAGGAAACCCACGCAGACACGGGGAGAACGTGCAGACTCCGCACAGACAGTGACCCAAGCCGGGAATCGAAGCCAGGTCCCTCGCTCTGTGAATCAACAGTGCTAACCACTGTGCTACCGTGCTGCCCCCATTTGAAGTGTAGTCACTGTTTTAAGGTAGGAAATGAGGCAGCCAGTTTGCTCACAGCAACCTCCCACCAACAGCGTCTTTTCTCAGACAGTCCATCAAGATCAAGGACGATTTGTTTGCGTCGTGATTTGGCGGGTGCTGGGATGGGTGGATAAGTCCAATGCCAGACTCTGCCGCAGATGGGGCAGGTTCTGCGTCAAGGGTTGAGTAAACGGATTGTTTGGGGTTTTCTGCACTCCCTCTGATGCTTCAACATAGCCTCTTCATGTCCCTGACCAAGTCTCTCGATGTGCTGGTGTCTCCTGGAGTGAACCTTCTCCGTTTTTCTCAGTCACAAGTCCGGATATCCCAAGGGTTAGCAGGGAAGCTTTGAGAACATCCCAAACCCGTTTGCGTTATCCTCCTGGGAATCTCCTGCTGCCATTGAGTTCCGAGTGGAGGGGTTACTTCAGGAATCTTGTGTCGGGTACACGAGCGCCTTGTCCTGCCCAGAGGAGCTGGTGTTGAGTGATTGCCGTCTCGGCACTGGGTGCTGTTGGTTTGGGAGAGGACGCTGCAGTTGGATTACTTTTCTTGCCGTGGGATTTGGAGGGCTTTTGGAAGACATGGCTGGTGGTGCTACGTCAGTGCTTCGAGTTCCCTGCTGTATGTTGTCCCGAGTCTTTGAAACATATGGGAGCATGGAGATCACTGCTGTCGGTAAACCACGACTTTGGTCACAGGTTTGAGTTCCTGGACCTCAAGTGCCTTTTTCTTTAACCGACCGAGGGCTTAGCTGGAACATTGGAGGTGATGATGAATTTCGTTGTCCATGTCAGTCTTCGTCAAGAGGAGGCTCCCAAGATGCAGAAAATAGCAATGTGATATTGACCAGACAATCTGTTTATGAGTGTTATTTATGGGACAAATATTGACCCAGGGTACCAGAGATAACGCTCCCCCCGCCAGGGTATTCTGTCATGATGGCCGGGATTCTCAGATCCTGAGGCTAAGTGTTGCCGCCGTCGTAAATGCCGCCGCGTTTCTCGACCGCGTCAACGTGACCTCAGCAGCAGCGATTCTGAGCCCTACAGGGGGCCAGCACGGCACTGGTGTGACCCACGGCGCTCCAGCTGCCGATCCCGGCGTCAGATGGGCGCCGCGGGTCTGCGCCTGCGCAGTGGGGCCGACCGATTTCCGCATGCACGGTGGTTCCCTTCTCCGCGCCGGCCCCGACGCAACATGGCGTTAGGGCTACAGGGGCCGGCACGGAACAAAAGAGGCCCCCAGCCCGAGAGGCCGGCCCGCCGATTGGTAGGCCCCGATCGTGGGCCAGGCCACAGCGGAGGCCCTCCCGGGGTCGGACCCCCCCCCCCCCCCCCCCCCCCCCCCACCCACCCCTCCACCACGCCGCCCCCGGATGCGTTCACGCCGAGGCCCCACCAGGTAAGAGCAGGTGTGAACGGTGCCGGCGGCTCTTGGGTTTCTTTGCGTGGCCGCTCGGCCCATCCTGGGTCGAGAATTGCCGGGGTGGGGGGGGGGGGGGGGGGGGGGGGGGTTGGCACGCAGAGCGGCCCCCGACCAGCGCCCTACCGACCGCGCCGGCGCCATTGGCGCGATTCTCTGGAGAACCGGTGGACCACGTCGGGGCGGCGTCGCGAGATTCCCGCCCGTCCGGGCGATTCTCCGGCCCGGCCTGGGCTGAGAGAATCCCCTCGATATTTCCAATTGAGCAAAGCTGTTTTCTAACCAACACCTCACAGTGTTAATGTTGACATTTAGTGACTGGTGTAATTCAGATCCAGGGTAAATTAGCGGTTCTGCAAGTTTGTTGTGAGCTGTAAACTGTGAATTTAATTAAAATCATAATGAATGGAATTGTTTATCTGTCGTATATTAATTACAGTGATGCAGTGGTTCAGTAAAGTTGACGAGTAATCTGGAGTTCAATCACATCGGAGAATTTTTAAAAAACAGTTATGTTGTGGATTTCATCGGCTTGTACCGAATAAATAAACAGCAAGGCACCAGCCACGCACAAGCAATAGGTTACAACAGAAATACACGGGTACATTTATCAGGGAGTTGGGAAATTGGTGGCAGTATTCCGCAATTGGTGAATTTGCAAATGTATCGGAGTTGGGAGCTTCCGTAGAACAAATTCAGATTAAGTCTGAATCACAGGATAGATTGCATCATTTTTCCTCCAATTAAACATCCCAAAAACATTCCCACTCATATATAAAGGTGCACCGCAGCAAATTGCTCTGAGTAAAAGTGACCATGAAGTTATTGTAAAAAGCCAACTGATTGACCAATGTCCTTTGGGGAAGAAGCATATTGTCCGCACCTGGTCTGGGCCTCTATATGTGACTCCAGACCCACGTCACCTGCCCTCCGCAGTGACCTCGCGTGGCAATTAGTTGTACCCAGCCCCGCATGGACTGCAGCTGTTCAGGAACAGTGGCTCCCCACCACCAATCTCGAGGGCAACTAACCACAGCCAATACATTCAGGCCTTGCCAGTGACGTCCACATACCAAAGAATAAGTAGAAGCACCCCATCATTATGAGGAACCTTGATAGTTGTGTTTCCATTGCCAAAGTTGTCATCCTTGACATCTGTGGACTTACTGGGCAGCACGGTAGCACAGTGGCTAGCACTGTGGCTTCACAGCGCCAGGGTCCCAAGTTCGATTCCCCACTGGGCCACTGTCTGTGCGGAGTCTGCACGTTCTCCCCGTGTCTGCGTGGGTTTCCTCCGGCTGCTCCGGTTTCCTCTCACGGTCCAAATTCATGCAGGTTAGGTAGATTGGCCGGGCTAAATTGCCCTTATTGTCCAAAAAGGTTTTGGAGGGGTTATTGGGTTACAGGGATAGGGTGGAAGTGAGGGCTTAAGTGGGTAGGTGCGGACTCGATGGGCCGAATGACCTCCTTCTGCACTGTATGTTCTATGAACAGGAGTGTGATGGCTTGCTTGCTTCCCCCTCTCTCACACAGGGAAAATAGGGATGGGAAGACGGATGGAGTGCGAAGTCTATTTATGGTGTGACAGAAATCAGGATTCCCCACACACCTTGGAGTCGGGAGTGCTCCTAATCCGAGATATGGCAGAGAAGGTTTTTATTGTGTGTTTGATGTTGCCCTTGCCTGATGCTAACCTTTGTGTCTTTATTGCAGGTTATTTTAGTTCAGGTGAATCCTGGAGAGACCTTCACCATAAGGGCAGAAGATGGATCCTTGCAGTGTATCCAAGGTAGGGCGATCTCCTGTGAACTGTGCCACGGCAGGTGAAGGCTGTGTGTTGGGTGTGCCATGCTGATTGGCCATTGTGAGTCGTAAGAGGTGGATGTTTTTGTCTTCCCGGTCTACACAGCCCACCTCCTCACAGAGCAGCTTCTGGCAGAGGCAGATCCGTTTGGTGACTGGATTTGACTTAGCGGAAAGAGGGCAATGAAACAGTTGTGAAAACCCAAGCTCACAGAACGCTGCCCCCATCTCCCTCAGCTAGCCCTCCCCTCGCTTCGCCATTGATACTTTGGCATCTGTTTGATTCTGAGGGGAATTTCCTGCTCCGTATTCTCACCATCGCAGCCATGGTCTTGTTCCCAACTCTGTACCGTTGTCTGCCATCGCTCCTGCGTTGGTCTAACTGCTGCTGAAACTCTCACGTCTCCAGTTTCAAATCCCTGCTTGGCAGAGGGAGGAATCTGAATTCAAGAAAAACCTGGAATTACAAGTCTAAACGTGACCGTGAAACAAAAAAAAAATCTGTGGACACTGGGTGGGTCAATTGGAACTTTTGAGAGTGAGATTTAGAAATTTCTGTTGGAATTGGGGATCAAGGAATATGGAAGAAAGTCAGATGCAGGGGCTGTTTAGCACACTGGGCTAAATCGCTGGCTTTGAAAGCACACCAAGCAGGCCAGCAGCACGGTTCGATTCCCGTAACAGCCTCCCCAAACAGGCGCCGGAATGTGGTGACTAGGGGCTTTTCACAGTAACTTCATTGAAGCCTACTCGTGACAATAAGTGATTTTCATTTCATAAGCGGCTTTGAGGTACATGCCAGTCATCACCTGATTATTTAGCTGGATGGGCTCCCACCCCCGCCCCGCGCCCCCTTCCTCCTGCTCACGCGCCCACAAGGCAATCTCAGGCCGTCCGCAGTTCCGGCACTTCCCGCTGAAGCATGGAAATCAGGGATGGTCTCACAACAATGGAAAGCCCCGCCAGCACAGCTGGCCAGCTGATTTCCAGGGAACACCCGACAGAAATCTCCCCAAAATAAAACACACTTAAAAAGATTCCTGTGAGCGTGTTCAAGGCTGCTGTGGTTGTGAGTCACTCCAACCAGCCCCCAGAAGATAGATTGCATTTCTGTAACTCTGAAAATAATAATTAAAGGCCATAAATTTGTCAATGCCGCAAAGATTGAGCTGTTCCACTTTCTAAGATGTTTGCAATGATTCAGAACGTGTTATTTGTTGGCAAGCAAAAATCACCTTGAAGTGATCAGTGTTTGTGTTCTCCCCCCCACTTTGGTGGACATGTCTCTGATTTGCTGTAATTAGCCAGTTACTGATTCTCTGCAAAGTTGTAATATCATTAATATCACTCATTCATTTACTTCAAACTATACAATTCACAACACTAAACACCAGCTGATTTCCCCGAGGGCTTTGCTCATCTGTGATGGGGTGTGAGCGTGGTTTTGATGTTTAATGTGGCAGGAAGCTGAGACGGGAAGCAGCCATTGGTGTCAGGGAGTGGGGTGCATTACGGAGTTGGGGTGCAGTCCTCTGCTTTCAGCAGGGGATAGTACAGTTCCCGACCCTCCGGGATTGGCCTGCTGTCTCCAGGAAGTGAAGATCAATCTCCAGTGATATATTACCGTATGCAATATATCTACTACTCTTTTGAACCAGCCGAGTTGTTGAAATGAGCAACAGGTCTTCTTGTAAAGATAAACTAATTTATTGAGTATTATATGAATAAACATTGTGAGTTATTTTACTTAATACTCAATGAGTAAAATAAAGGAACAATTGAAGGCATAACTAATTAAATTATACAATACAATGCTTTGATAACAAATAACTTCTCTCTCTAGCTTTACTATGTCTTCTTTCTTCACTCCTGATACATACTCTCGTTAGAAAGAGCGAGGAAACCATTAATATAGGTTCTGATAGTGAGACCTCTGGTGTTCAATTGCCTGTACTCACATTACATATGTTGATCAAGTATATTGATATACAACATCCAGGACATCGCTGTGTGAAACCCTGGAAAAAATAATCATCGGGAGATGAAGAATTTAAAAAATAATTTTCTTTGAACATTTCTGCTTACTAGTTTTAAAATATTGAAAGTTGTGTGTGTGTCGGGGAGGGGGAACGTGTTGGCCGACAATGGATGGAACGAAGAGGCAAGTCATGCGATGAAATCGCCAGGAATGTGTTTAATCGAAGTTTGGCGATGCGAAGGGAGAGTCAGCCAGGATTCCTGTTCTTGATCACAAGCGAGTGAACGGTGTTGGAAATGGTGCCTGAACAGTGAGGGACATGGGCAGAGTGGGATGTGGTGCCTTTGTTACGATCAAACTCTATTTCACTGCCTGAGCTAGCACAGGAATAGTGGTGAGTTGGACGAGGTAATGGAGGAGTTGCAACCGAGCAAATGGACACCAACAACACTGAATTCACACATTGACTGACTGTCCGCCTTCGAGCAGAGAAAAGTCAGGAACATTTATTTTGGTGGTGTGTTACAGCTCATTCCGGGAGTGGGAGATGTAAATGTAACCTGCGTGTTGTGGTCTGGAGCATGGGTCGTGATGGTGGAGGCTCCAATTTCTTTCCATCACTAGGCGTCTGAGCTGTTCGTTCCGCCAGCCATTGTTGTGTCTGGAAGGATTGTGCAGGTTGGCACTCAACCTCTTTGGCCGCATAACAAACACACCTCCCTTGGGTCACTGTCTGTGCAGAGACTGCACGTCCTCCCCATGTCTGAGTGGGTTTCCTCCGGGTGCTCCGGTTTCCTCCCACAAGTCCCGAAAGATGTGCTGTTAGGTGAATTGGACATTCTGAATTCTCCCTCTGTGTACCCGAACAGGCGCTGGAATGTGGCGACTAGGGGCTTTTCACAGTAACTTCATTGCAGTGTTGATGTGACAGTAAAGATTTAGGGGGCGATTCTCCAATATGGAGCCCAAGGGCGCGATTCTCCGCTCCCCACGCCGGGTGGGAGAATAGCGGGAGGGCCTCCCGACATTTTTCACGCCCTCCCGCTATTCTCCCCCCCCCCCCCCCCCCCACGCCCGACCCACGCCACGTATCGCCACTCGCCGTTTTTTACGGTGAGCGGCGGTTCTCCAAGGCCGATGGGCCGAGCGGCCGGCCCTTCACGCCCGTTTCACGACGGCAGCAACCACACCTGGTCGCTGCCGTCGTGAAACGGGCGCCAGATGCCCGTTTGGGGCACCTCGGAGCCCGATTTGGACGGGAGCACCGCGACTGTGCTCGGGAGGGGACAGGCCCGCGATCGGTGGCCACTGATCGTCGGGCCAGCGTCCAAAACAGACGCACTCTTTCCCCTCCGCCGCCCGGCAAGATCAAGCCGCCACGTCTTGCCGGGCGGCTGAGGAGAAAGACGGCAACTGCGCATGCGTGGCTAACGTCATCGTCCGCGTCTGCCGGCGTGACGCTTGATGTGCGGCCTTGACGACCGTTGTCAAGGCTGCGCGCCGTGACGCATGGGGCCGGGCTCCTAGCCCCGCCCAGGGGGGGGGGGAGAATCGGCCCTGGAAGTGGGCGTGAAGGCTGACGTGGGTCACGGCCTGTCCCAAGGCAGCCTTTACGATTCTCCACATTTGCGGAGAATCTCGCCCCAAGTGTTTGCGCCGTCGTGAACGCCGTCGCACAGACCCTTCGCACAGAGTTCCCGCCGTCAGCGACCAGGGGTGAATGGCGCCAGCGGGACTCTGTCGGATTTGCTCGGCCCATCCTGCCGATCCAGCGCCGCGCTAAACGCACCAGCGCAAATGGCGCCGATTCTTCACAACTCGGAGAATCGTGCGCCAGCATCGGGGCGTCGTGGCGGGGTAGCGGTGATTCTCCGGCCCGGTGCGAGGCTCAGAGAATCGCTCCCTATTATTATCATAGAATTTACAGTGCAGAAGGAGGCCATTCGGCCCATCGAGTCTGCACCGGCTCTAGGAAAGAGCACCCTACCCAAGCCCACACCCCCACCCTATCCCCATAACCCAGTAACCCCACCCAACACTAAGGGCAATTTTGGACACTAAGGGCAATTTATCATGGCCAATCCACCTAACCCGCGCACCTTTGGATTGTGGGAGGAAACCGGAGCACCCGGAGGAAACCCACGCACACACACTGGGAGAACGTGCAGACTCCGCACAGACAGTGACCCAAGCCGGGAATCGAACCTGGGACCCTGGCGCTGTGAAACAATTGTGCTATCCACAATGCTACCGTGCTGCCCTAATTATATCAGCCATGACCTTACCGAATGGCACGTCAGACTCGAGGGGCCGAACAGATTATTCCTGCTCCTAGTCCTGGTCTTCAACTGAGCCGCAGATTGCGTGAGCGGCCTCTTTGGGTGCGTGGAATGGGGTGGTGGATTGTGAATGAGGCGTAGCAGGGCCTTGGTGGGCAGTGGCTTGTGCAGGAAGCTAATTGAAGATGATCGCAGATCATGGGGCTGGATGTGGCAAAGGAGGCGGTTGCAGGTCGGGCAGGGGGCAGGAAGTGCAGCAACGTGTAATCAAGGACAAGATTTCAGGCAGGTACGTAAGTCTTCAAATGTTATTAGTGGGACCAGACTTATACACCCTTGACAAGACACAACACAAGCGGAGGCGTGTGTGGTAGAGAAAAATCAGTGAAAGAACGGTCCAGGGCAAAAATCAGTAAGTCATCACCTTCTACAAATTACTTTGGGTTTGCCACACAGCAACAGGCCATTTGGCCCATCTGGCCTGCACTGGGGTTGATGATTCACACGAACCTCGTCCCATCTCTGGTCATGTCGCCCTATTAGCATATCATTCTATTCCTTTCTCCCGCTTGTATTTATCCAGCTTCTCTTTCAACGTATCTCTGCTGTTCACCTCTGTAACTCCCAAGTTCCACTTCCTCATCGCTCTCTGGGTGAAGCAAGTTTGTTTTGAATTCCCCATTGAGCTGATTAGTAACTGTGTGATATTTTGGGCCTTCTATTTCTGGTCTCCCTGACAAGTGGGACCCTCTTCTCGATGGCAGGCTACCCTATCAATTCCTTTCAGAATCTGAAAGGCCTTTTCCGAGGTGACTCCTCCTCAAGAAGAGCCCCCCGGTTGTAAGATAACCTCCTCCTGCTCGCTCCTCGTTGGGAATGAGCCAAGGTTTAAGCTCCTGATCGCTGTCCAGTGACCGATGCTCCACCATGAATAGGGTGACCATGAAAGAGGAAAAAGCCCCTTTGCCTCTTCTCTGGCTGTTGTGCAAGGTTATTTTCCAGTCTGTGTCGGGGCTGGGGCGCGGAAAGCTGGCCCCAAGACAGAAATGGAATCAGTTACCAGGAGGGATCAGCTTGTGCTGGTTGAACATTGCTTCAGGAAGAGTGACTGGAGGAGAAACGTTGTGGGTTGCTGGGGTGGGGGTCCGGGGAGTTGGAGAGAGAGGGGGGTGACTTTGCCAAGTTGGGTCAGAGCTATATCTTACAGGCACTGAGCCCCATGTCAGTATTTCAGGAAGAATTATTGACTGGAGCCCATGCTGAGCGTGTCAGTCAAGAGTGCTTTGGGCAAGTTCCTTTCGAAATAAACCGATGTGATGGGTGTTGTTGTGAAGCACGGAATGAGCAGAAGTTTATGTCCTGGGTCGAGGTGCCTCGCTCTCGCTCTCTCTCGCGTGCTGTCGATAACACAGGGCGGCACAAACTCTTTCTCGAGGTTGCCGAATGGAGCCTGTCCAGAGAATCTCTGAATGTGGCAATGCTGTACTGGAGCCTGAATCCCAGCCAAAGCCAATATTGCTGCAGGATTCAATGCCACACCCCCAAAGAAATAAAGAACAAGGGAAAGAGGTGCATTTCGATGGCACCTTTCGCTCGCCCAGGACATTCCCCAGAGTCAATGCATTTCTCCGCCCAAGTCTCCAACCGATCAATTGTCCTGCTGTATCCTCTGACAGTCCTCATCGCTATCCGCAAATCCACCAACCTTTGTGTCAGACCAGCGACAATTTCCTCCAAATCATTTACATATACTATGAACAACGAAGGTTGTTGAAAAAAACTATGAAAAGCATCAGCCACCTGGCTGGGCTCATTCCCAATGCCAGGTCCTTCCCTAGTTGGACTATCTGCATGCTCTTTCATGATGCCCTCCTGGATGCCCCTGACAAACCCTGCCCCGTGGAGGCCCCTAGCACTAAGTGAGTCCCAGTCAATCACCCCACCACAACAACCCTGTTGCTTCAGCACCGTTCCAAAATCTGCCTACATGTCTGCTCCTCTGTCTCCTGATTGTTGGGAGGCCTGTAGTAAACCCCCAACATTGTGACTGCACCCTTCCTATTCCTGAGCTCCACCCAGATGGCCTCGCTGCATAAGTGCTTCGAGGTGTCCTCCCTCAGTACACAGCTGTGATATTCTCCTTAACTAGCAATGCAAACAAATCCTCCCCATGTAGTTTGATTTTTAACGTTGGTCAGGACGCGAGGAGAACTTGCAAATAGTGTCCTGGGATATATGCCCCTGAGAGGACAGACAAGACTTTGGTTTAAAATCTCATCTGACGGGGCCGAGGTCCCGGGTTCGATCCCGGCCCTGGGTCACTGTCCGTGTGGCGATTGCACATTCTCCCCGTGTTTGCGTGGGTTTCGTCCCCACAATCCAAAGATGCGCAGGGTAGGTGGATCGGCCACGCTATAGTGCCCCGTAATTGGAAAAAAAATAATTGTGTACTCTTAAATTTCTTTTTTAAAAAATAAATAAATAAATAAAAAATCTCAATTGGAAGACAGCATCTTTGGGGCAGCTGCACTCACTCTGCACTTTGAGAGTCAGTCTCCACAAAAATAAAATGCCACAAGTACAATGGGATCGAAAAATAAAACAGAAAAATTTAGTGGATTTAATATGTGCAGAAACTGATGCTGAAAATAATGGGCCTGAAGATCAACAAATCTCCAGATGTCCACCTCAGCTTGTCAGTTCCTCGCCTTGGTAGACGCTCATTCCAAACGGCTATCCATACAAGAGATGGTAGGTGAGGGTCAGGGGTTATGGGGAGAAGGCAGGAGAATGGGGATGAGAAAAATATCAGCCATGATTGAATGGCGGAGCAGACTCGATGGGCCGAGTGGCCTTATTCTGCTCCTGTGTCCTATGGTCTGATGGCTACTGTGGACGCCTCCATTGTCGGTTGTTTGCCAAACACCAAAATGGCCGAACAGAAGCTACTATGCCCAATAATGGCACCCCTTTTACTGGGGACGATTTCCAACACTTAGGTCGGACAAACAGAATTCGGAATATCCGAGCAGTCCCTGCATCCAGCAGGTCGAAGGAAAGGGGAGTACAGACTTTTAAAAGTGCTATGAGCGAGCAATCAGACTGCCCGTTGCCTATTGGCTGGGCAACTTCCTATTGTCCTCCAGCACAACGGGGGTCACGCAGGCTTCACCTCAGAATCCGTTTGGACTTCGATACTTCCTAATTTGGTAGGGGAAGGTGTCAGGCCTCTCGGAAAAATCAACGTCCTTCACAAAAGGGTGACAGATCATTCCGGGTGGTTCTCGTTCAAAATTTGACCTCCGGCCCACTCTCGTCAGCCGGGCCGAGCATGTCCCAATCGGGCCCTGTGTCGTATGCGGCTAATGCCAATGGCAGGACCGCGTGGATGTATGTCGACCATGCGAGGACCCGGGGACGATAGCGCCCATTCCAGAACAGGTGGCTCCAACATATGACGCAGGTGCTCCCGAGGCCATTCCAGAGCGGAGGGAACCGGGAATTTCAGAGTCAGCCCCGCCAGTCGTCCGGGAGGGAGCTGGCGAGGCGAGCAGCCCCACAGCAGAGGTGGCGTCACCTGAACTGCTGCCTTCTGCAGACAGCAAGATTACTTCAAAGACAGTGGAGCTAGCTGGGGGACTAAGGGGGTCCGCGAGGACTCGAAGGTCCGCGGACAGGCCGACTCTGTGCTGGACTCTCTTCTCTTGATCTCGTATAGCGCGTTTGTATGTGGGTTACTTTGTAAAATGTAAAGAGCGAGTTAAAGGGGGGGGGTGTAGTAAGGTGGCCCCTTTAAGTGGCAGCACGGTTGCTTCTCAGTGCCAGGGTCCCAGGTTCGATTCCCGGCTTGGGTCATTGTCTGTGTGGAGTCTGCACGTTCTCCCCGTGTGTGCGTGGGTTTCCTCCGGGTGCTCCGGTTTCCTCCCACAGTCCAAAGATGTGCGGGTTAGGTGGATTGGCCACTGGGTTACTGGGTTATGGGGATAGGGTGGAGATGTGGACCTTGGGTAGGGTGCTCTTTCCAAGAGCCGGTGTAGACTGGATGGGCCGAATGGCCTCCTGCACTGTAAATTCTATGAAGTGGGGGGGGGTTACACAAAGGGTAGTGGGTGCCTGGAACTCACTGTGGGCGGGGTTATGCCATCCACGGCTCAGGACCAATTGCGCATAAGCACGCAAACCCCAGCCAATAGAGGAAAAGCTTGGGGCACTGGGGTGGGCAGTGGGACCATGGAGCTGAAGGGTCAAGACCCCTAATCATCGTTGCTCCGTGCCGGTTCGTAGTTGACTTTGCTGATTGTTAATAAACCCCCCCTTTGTTACAAAGTACAGCACAGGAACAGGCCCTTCGGCCCTCCAAGCCTGTGCCGACCATGCTGCCCGTCTGAACTAAAATCTTCGACACTTCCGCGGTCCGTATCCCTCTATTCCCATTCTATCCATGTATTTGTCAAGATGCCCCTTAAACATCACTATCGTCCCTGCTTCCACCACCTCCTCCGGCAGCGAGTTCCAGGCACCCACTACCCTCTGTGTAAAAAAACTTAGCTTGTAAATCTCCTCTAAACCTTGCCCCTCGCACCTTAAACCTATGCCCCCTTGTAATTGACCCCTCTACCCTGGGGAAAAGCCTCTGACTATCCATTCTGTCTGTGCCCCTTGTTGTTATTGAAAGTCTCCAGGGCACAAACATGATTCAGGATAAAGGAGCCCGCTTGATCAAAACCCCATCCAGCACCTTATACAATCACTCCATCTGCCACCACTGGCAGCCGTGTGTACCATCAACAAGATGCACTGCGAGAACTCCCCAGGTTTTCTTCAACAATACCTTTCCAAACCGCGATCTCCATGATGGGGAAAGACGGGGGCAGCAGCTCCATGGGAACGGCGCCAGGTTCCCCTCCCAACCACATACCACCCTGACTTGGCAACGTGGGCGGAGGTTAACAGCTCCTCCCACTGAAAGGACCTCTGATGCCGCCAAACTTCAGTGTGGTACTGTTGGAGGGGCCGTCCTTTGCATGAGATTTTGGTCAAAGGCCTTTCTTGCTTTCTCCGATTTGCAGAAAAGAAACGCTGGCGCTATTTTGCAGAAGGGCAGGGGGGATTTCGATGTGGTTTCCAAAATAAATATGGGAATAAACACTTGTAGGGTTCCACAGCCAGAGGATGGGGATGGGTGTTGGGAAAACAACCCGGCGAGACGGGAGGAAACGGTTTTGAATGCAATGAGTTGTTGTGACCTGGAAGGCAATGTTAGAGAGGGTGAGGGAAGCAGTTTCAAAAGTTTATTAACATGAAAAGGAACAAAATTACAGGGAAAGTGCAATGAATTAGATAACCCTGCCAAACAGCCAGCACAGGCAGTATGGGCTGAATTGCCTTCTTCTGGGCTGGATCACTCTTTCCACCAGTGACTGCAGATGTTGCTGGGAGCTGTAACTTTGGAATCCACGTCTTTTCAAATGTCACACATCTTTCAGCACGGTGAAGGGTGAACCGGGACCTTTTGTTTTCATGTCTGGCCATTTTCGCTGTTGCTGTCTCTTCAGCCCTGAGATTAGGTCATAACCTTGAAATGTTTCCAACTATTCCCTTTTATAATCAGGAGTGTTTTTACTTTCAAGTTTGAGTTTTGTTTCTGCGTTTTATTTGACGTGACGTAGGTTCTGACGGTCAGAAAGCTCACTGCCCTTGAAGTTGGCAAATGCAGCTGAATGTTTTCCGAAGGAGCTTCTCCTGCTTGCAAACTCACCGTCTCCTTTCTGACACTCAGACCATTCTCTGTTCTATCGACTGTCAGGGGCTGGATTCCCCATTATTGGGACAATGTCCCCACGCCCGCGTCAGAACGGTGGCGTTTTACGCCAGAAAAGCTGGCATGAAAGGGACACGAATTCCTAGCCCTGCAGGGGGCCAGCAGGGACCCGGCATAGATTGAGCAGCTTTTGCTGCAGATACGGTCCCCCGCACTTCCACCTCCAGCAGCCGTGCCGTGCTCCATGGCGGAATCTGATAGCGGAACCCACCCGATTGGCCGCGCACCCGACCCTCAATCCCCGCACAAACATTCCCCGGCATCCTATAAGCCCCCCCCTCGCCTCCGATCGGCCCTCGCCCGACCAGGGTGGCCGTGGACCGAGTCCGCAGCCGCCACGCAAGTATCCCGACCGGCTGGACCCTGTTAGATCCACGCGCCGGTCGGGGACGGCGGAGAATGGCAGTGAGGGCCTCTGGCAATCGCCCCAGGTAGGTCACAGGTAGCGTGGGAGTAATCCGCTTTTCAGAGCCTGCAGAATCGGGAAACTGGCGGCGGTCCCAAATCCTTGGGGGAAAATGGATTCCCCGCCACCGCGCTGGCCGAAATTTCGGAGTCGGGTGCGGAGAATCCAGGCCCGTGTATTTGGGTTAAAGACGGGCGCAACTTGCATTTCTGTGGCACCTGTCACCACCTGAGTAAGCCCCAAAGTGCATCAGCATAAATTAAGCGGTTGCGGTAATGTCGGGAACATGCAGCCAATTTGTGCACAGCAAGATTCCAGAACCAGCGATTTGCTGCTGACTACATAATCTGTTGATGCTGGTCAAGGGGGCCAATGTCAGCCCACAACATCAGGAAGGACTTTACTGTTTACCTTTTGAATTACTCCAAAACTCATAAAACTGCTTTAAAGTCCCAAGGTGTTTTACGGGAGCATTATCAAACAGGAGATATTACGTGAGGTGAACAGTATGGCCATTTACGCACCATCAGTATGGCCGTGTACGCTCCCTCAGTACGGCCGTGTACGCACCATCAGTACGGCCGTGTACGCTCCCTCAGTACGGCCGTGTACGCACCATCAGTACGGCCGTGTACGCACCATCAGTACGGCCGTGTACGCACCATCAGTACGGCCGTGTACGCTCCCTCAGTACGGCCGTGTACGCTCCCTCAGTACGGCCGTGTACGCACCATCAGTACGGCCGTGTACGCTCCCTCAGTACGGCCGTGTACGCTCACTCCCTCAGTACGGCCGTGTACGCACCATCAGTACGGCCGTGTACACACCATCAGTACGGCCGTGTACGCACCCTCAGTACGGCCGTGTACGCTCACTCCCTCAGTACGGCCGTGTACACTCACTCCCTCAGTACGGCCGTGTACGCACCATCAGTACGGCCGTGTACACACCATCAGTACGGCCGTGTACGCACCCTCAGTACGGCCGTGTACGCTCACTCCCTCAGTTGGGCCGTGTAAACTCACTCCCTCAGTACGGCAGTGTACACTCACTCCCTCAGTATGGCCGTGTACACTCACTCCCTCAGTACGACAGTGTACACACACTCCCTCAGTATGACAGTGTACACTCACTCCCTCAGTATGACAGTGTACACTCACTCCCTCAGTATGGCCGTGTACACTCACTCCCTCAGTATGACAGTGTACACACACTCCCTCAGTATGACAGTGTACACTCACTCCCTCAGTATGACAGTGTACACTCACTCCCTCAGTATGGCCGTGTACACTCACTCCCTCAGTATGACAGTGTACACTCACTCCCTCAGTACGGCCGTGTACACTCACTCCCTCAGTACGGCCGTGTACACTCACTCCCTCAGTATGACAGTGTACACTCACTCCCTCAGTATGACAGTGTACACTCACTCCCTCAGTATGGCCGTGTACACTCACTCCCTCAGTACGGCCGTGTACACTCACTCCCTCAGTATGACAGTGTACACTCACTCCCTCAGTACGGCCGTGTACACTCACTCCCTCAGTACGGCCGTGTACACTCACTCCCTCAGTACGACAGTGTACACTCACTCCCTCAGTATGGCCGTGTACACTCACTCCCTCAGTACGGCCGTGTACACTCACTCCCTCAGTATGGCCGTGTACACTCACTCCCTCAGTATGACAGTGTACACTCACTCCCTCAGTATGACAGTGTACACTCACTCCCTCAGTACGGCCGTGTACACTCACTCCCTCAGTACGACAGTGTACACTCACTCCCTCAGTATGGCCGTGTACACTCACTCCCTCAGTACGGCCGTCTGCACTCATTCCCTCAGTACGGCCGTGTACACTCACTCCCTCAGTACGGCCGTGTACACTCACTCCCTCAGTATGACAGTGTACACTCACTCCCTCAGTACGGCCGTGTACACTCCCTCCCTCAGTATGACAGTGCACACTCACTCCCTCAGTATGGCCGTGTACACTCACTCCCTCAGTACGGCCATGTACACTCACTCCCTCAGTATGGCCGTGTACACTCACTCCCTCAGTATGACAGTGTACACTCACTCCCTCAGTACGGCCGTGTACACTCACTCCCTCAGTATGACAGTGTACACTCACTCCCTCAGTATGACAGTGTACACTCCCTCCCTCAGTATGGCCGTGTACACTCACTCCCTCAGTACGGCCGTGTACACTCACTCCCTCAGTATGACAGTGTACACTCACTCCCTCAGTATGACAGTGTACACTCACTCCCTCAGTATGACAGTGTACACTCACTCCCTCAGTATGGCAGTGTACACTCACTCCCTCAGTACGGCCGTGTACACTCACTCCCTCAGTACGGCCGTGTACACTCACTCCCTCAGTATGGCCATGTACACTCACTCCCTCAGTATGGCCGTGTACACTCACTCCCTCAGTACGGCCGTGTACACTCACTCCCTCAGTACGGCCGTGTACACTCACTCCCTCAGTATGGCCATGTACACTCACTCCCTCAGTATGGCCGTGTACACTCACTCCCGCAGTATGACAGTGTACACTCACTACCTCAGTACGGCTGTGTACACTCACTCCCTCAGTATGGCCGTGTACACTCACTCCCTCAGTACGGCCGTGTACACTCACTCCATCAGTACGGCCGTGTACACTCACTCCCTCAGTATGGCCGTGTGCACTCACTCCCTCAGTACGGCCGTGTACACTCACTCCCTCAGTACGGCCGTGTACACTCACTCCCTCAGTATGACAGTGTACACTCCCTCCCTCAGTATGACAGTGTACACTCACTCCCTCAGTATGACAGTGTACACTCACTCCCTCAGTATGACAGTGTACACTCACTCCCTCAGTATGGCAATGTACACTCACTCCCGCAGTATGACAGTGTACACTCACTCCCTCAGTACGGCCGTGTACACTCACTCCCTCAGTACGGCCGTGTACACTCACTCCCTCAGTACGGCCGTGTACACTCACTCCCTCAGTATGACAGTGTACACTCACTCCCTCAGTATGGCCGTGTACACTCACTCCCTCAGTATGACAGTGTACACTCACTCCCTCAGTATGACAGTGTACACTCACTCCCTCAGTATGACAGTGTACACTCACTCCCTCAGTATGACAGTGTACACTCACTCCCTCAGTACGGCCGTGTACACTCACTCCCTCAGTACGGCCGTGTACACTCACTCCCTCAGTATGACAGTGTACACTCACTCCCTCAGTACGGCCGTGTACACTCACTCCCTCAGTATGGCCGTGTACACTCACTCGCTCAGTATGGCCGTGTACACTCACTCCCTCAGTACGCCGTGTACGCTCACTCCCTCAGTACGGCCGTGTACACTCACTCCCTCAGTACGGCCGTGTACACTCACTCCCTCAGTATGGCCGTGTACACTCACTCCCTCAGTATGACAGTGTACACTCACTCCCTCAGTATGACAGTGTACGCTCACTCCCTCAGTATGGCCGTGTACACTCACCTCCCTCAGTACGGCCGTGTACACTCACTCCCTCAGTATGACAGTGCACACTCACTCCCTCAGTACGGCCGTGTACACTCACTCCCTCAGTATGACAGTGTACACTCACTCCCTCAGTACGGCCGTGTACACTCACTCCCTCAGTATGACAGTGTACACTCACTCCCGCAGTATGACAGTGTACACTCACATCCCTCAGTACGGCCGTGTACACTCACTCCCTCAGTATGGCCGTGTACACTCACTCGCTCAGTATGGCCGTGTACACTCACTCCCTCAGTACGGCCGTGTACGCTCACTCCCTCAGTACGGCCGTGTACACTCACTCCCTCAGTACGGCCGTGTACACTCACTCCCTCAGTACGACAGTGTACACTCACTCCCTCAGTACGGCCGTGTACACTCACTCCCTCAGTACGGCCGTGTGCACTCACTCCCTCAGTATGACAGTGTACACTCACTCCCCTCAGTACGGCCGTGTACACTCACTCACTCAGTACGACAGTGTACACTCACTCCCTCAGTATGACAGTGTACACTCACTCCCCCAGTACGGCCGTGTACACTCACTCCCTCAGTATGACAGTGTACACTCACTCCCTCAGTATGACAGTGTACACTCACTCCCTCAGTATGGCCGTGTACACTCACTCCCTCAGTATGACAGTGTACACACACTCCCTCAGTACGGCCGTGTACACTCACTCACTCAGTATGGCCGTGTACACTCACTCCCTCAGTATGGCCGTGTACACTCACTCCCTCAGTATGGCCGTGTACACTCACTCCCTCAGTACGACCGTGTACACTCACTCCCTCAGTATGACAGTGTACACTCACTCCCTTAGTATGGCCGTGTACACTCACTCCCTCAGTATGACAGTGTACACTCACTCCCTCAGTATGACAGTGTACACTCACTCCCTCAGTATGGCCGTGTACACTCACTCCCTCAGTACGGCCGTGTACAATCACTCCCTCAGTATGACAGTGTACACTCACTCCCTCAGTACGACAGTGTACACTCACTCCCACAGTACGGCCGTGTACACTCACTCCCTCAGTATGGCCGTGTACACTCACTCCCTCAGTACGGCCGTGTACACTCACTCCCTCAGTACGGCCGTGTACACTCACTCCCTCAGTATGACAGTGTACACTCACTCCCTCAGTATGACAGTGTACACTCACTACCTCAGTATGGCCGTGTACACTCACTCCCTCAGTACGGCCGTGTACACTCACTCCCTCAGTACGGCCGTGTACACTCCCTCCCTCAGTATGGCCGTGTACACTCACTCCCTCAGTACGGCCGTGTACACTCACTCCCTCAGTATGACAGTGTACACTCACTCCCTCAGTATGACAGTGTACACTCACTCCCTCAGTATGACAGTGTACACTCACTCCCTCAGTATGGCAGTGTACACTCACTCCCTCAGTACGGCCGTGTACACTCACTCCCTCAGTACGGCCGTGTACACTCACTCCCTCAGTATGGCCATGTACACTCACTCCCTCAGTATGGCCGTGTACACTCACTCCCTCAGTACGGCCGTGTACACTCACTCCCTCAGTACGGCCATGTACACTCACTCCCTCAGTATGGCCATGTACACTCACTCCCTCAGTATGGCCGTGTACACTCACTCCCGCAGTATGACAGTATACACTCACTACCTCAGTACGGCTGTGTACACTCACTCCCTCAGTATGGCCGTGTACACTCACTCCCTCAGTACGGCCGTGTACACTCACTCCCTCAGTACGGCCGTGTACACTCACTCCCTCAGTATGGCCGTGTGCACTCACTCCCTCAGTACGGCCGTGTACACTCACTCCCTCAGTACGGCCGTGTACACTCACTCCCTCAGTATGACAGTGTACACTCCCTCCCTCAGTATGACAGTGTACACTCACTCCCTCAGTATGACAGTGTACACTCACTCCCTCAGTATGACAGTGTACACTCACTCCCTCAGTATGGCAATGTACACTCACTCCCGCAGTATGACAGTGTACACTCACTCCCTCAGTACGGCCGTGTACACTCACTCCCTCAGTACGGCCGTGTACACTCACTCCCTCAGTACGGCCGTGTACACTCACTCCCTCAGTATGACAGTGTACACTCACTCCCTCAGTATGGCCGTGTACACTCACTCCCTCAGTATGACAGTGTACACTCACTCCCTCAGTATGACAGTGTACACTCACTCCCTCAGTATGACAGTGTACACTCACTCCCTCAGTATGACAGTGTACACTCACTCCCTCAGTACGGCCGTGTACACTCACTCCCTCAGTACGGCCGTGTACACTCACTCCCTCAGTATGACAGTGTACACTCACTCCCTCAGTATGACAGTGTACACTCACTCCCTCAGTATGACAGTGTACACTCACTCCCTCAGTATGGCAATGTACACTCACTCCCGCAGTATGACAGTGTACACTCACTCCCTCAGTACGGCCGTGTACACTCACTCCCTCAGTACGGCCGTGTACACTCACTCCCTCAGTACGGCCGTGTACACTCACTCCCTCAGTATGACAGTGTACACTCACTCCCTCAGTATGGCCGTGTACACTCACTCCCTCAGTATGACAGTGTACACTCACTCCCTCAGTATGACAGTGTACACTCACTCCCTCAGTATGACAGTGTACACTCACTCCCTCAGTATGACAGTGTACACTCACTCCCTCAGTACGGCCGTGTACACTCACTCCCTCAGTACGGCCGTGTACACTCACTCCCTCAGTATGACAGTGTACACTCACTCCCTCAGTACGGCCGTGTACACTCACTCCCTCAGTATGGCCGTGTACACTCACTCGCTCAGTATGGCCGTGTACACTCACTCCCTCAGTACGGCCGTGTACGCTCACTCCCTCAGTACGGCCGTGTACACTCACTCCCTCAGTACGGCCGTGTACACTCACTCCCTCAGTATGGCCGTGTACACTCACTCCCTCAGTATGACAGTGTACACTCACTCCCTCAGTATGACAGTGTACGCTCACTCCCTCAGTATGGCCGTGTACACTCACTCCCTCAGTACGGCCGTGTACACTCACTCCCTCAGTATGACAGTGCACACTCACTCCCTCAGTACGGCCGTGTACACTCACTCCCTCAGTATGACAGTGTACACTCACTCCCTCAGTACGGCCGTGTACACTCACTCCCTCAGTATGACAGTGTACACTCACTCCCGCAGTATGACAGTGTACACTCACTCCCTCAGTACGGCCGTGTACACTCACTCCCTCAGTATGGCCGTGTACACTCACTCGCTCAGTATGGCCGTGTACACTCACTCCCTCAGTACGGCCGTGTACGCTCACTCCCTCAGTACGGCCGTGTACACTCACTCCCTCAGTACGGCCGTGTACACTCACTCCCTCAGTACGACAGTGTACACTCACTCCCTCAGTACGGCCGTGTACACTCACTCCCTCAGTACGGCCGTGTGCACTCACTCCCTCAGTATGACAGTGTACACTCACTCCCTCAGTACGGCCGTGTACACTCACTCACTCAGTACGACAGTGTACACTCACTCCCTCAGTATGACAGTGTACACTCACTCCCCCAGTACGGCCGTGTACACTCACTCCCTCAGTATGACAGTGTACACTCACTCCCTCAGTATGACAGTGTACACTCACTCCCTCAGTATGGCCGTGTACACTCACTCCCTCAGTATGACAGTGTACACTCACTCCCTCAGTACGGCCGTGTACACTCACTCACTCAGTATGGCCGTGTACACTCACTCCCTCAGTATGGCCGTGTACACTCACTCCCTCAGTATGGCCGTGTACACTCACTCCCTCAGTACGACCGTGTACACTCACTCCCTCAGTATGACAGTGTACACTCACTCCCTTAGTATGGCCGTGTACACTCACTCCCTCAGTATGACAGTGTACACTCACTCCCTCAGTATGACAGTGTACACTCACTCCCTCAGTATGGCCGTGTACACTCACTCCCTCAGTACGGCCGTGTACAATCACTCCCTCAGTATGACAGTGTACACTCACTCCCTCAGTACGACAGTGTACACTCACTCCCACAGTACGGCCGTGTACACTCACTCCCTCAGTATGGCCGTGTACACTCACTCCCTCAGTACGGCCGTGTACACTCACTCCCTCAGTACGGCCGTGTACACTCACTCCCTCAGTATGACAGTGTACACTCACTCCCTCAGTATGACAGTGTACACTCCCTCCCTCAGTATGGCCGTGTACACTCACTCCCTCAGTACGGCCGTGTACACTCACTCCCTCAGTATGACAGTGTACACTCACTCCCTCAGTATGACAGTGTACACTCACTCCCTCAGTATGACAGTGTACACTCACTCCCTCAGTATGGCAGTGTACACTCACTCCCTCAGTACGGCCGTGTACACTCACTCCCTCAGTACGGCCGTGTACACTCACTCCCTCAGTATGGCCATGTACACTCACTCCCTCAGTATGGCCGTGTACACTCACTCCCTCAGTACGGCCGTGTACACTCACTCCCTCAGTACGGCCATGTACACTCACTCCCTCAGTATGGCCATGTACACTCACTCCCTCAGTATGGCCGTGTACACTCACTCCCGCAGTATGACAGTATACACTCACTACCTCAGTACGGCTGTGTACACTCACTCCCTCAGTATGGCCGTGTACACTCACTCCCTCAGTACGGCCGTGTACACTCACTCCCTCAGTACGGCCGTGTACACTCACTCCCTCAGTATGGCCGTGTGCACTCACTCCCTCAGTACGGCCGTGTACACTCACTCCCTCAGTACGGCCGTGTACACTCACTCCCTCAGTATGACAGTGTACACTCCCTCCCTCAGTATGACAGTGTACACTCACTCCCTCAGTATGACAGTGTACACTCACTCCCTCAGTATGACAGTGTACACTCACTCCCTCAGTATGGCAATGTACACTCACTCCCGCAGTATGACAGTGTACACCCACTCCCTCAGTACGGCCGTGTACACTCACTCCCTCAGTACGGCCGTGTACACTCACTCCCTCAGTACGGCCGTGTACACTCACTCCCTCAGTATGACAGTGTACACTCACTCCCTCAGTATGGCCGTGTACACTCACTCCCTCAGTATGACAGTGTACACTCACTCCCTCAGTATGACAGTGTACACTCACTCCCTCAGTATGACAGTGTACACTCACTCCCTCAGTATGACAGTGTACACTCACTCCCTCAGTACGGCCGTGTACACTCACTCCCTCAGTACGGCCGTGTACACTCACTCCCTCAGTATGACAGTGTACACTCACTCCCTCAGTACGGCCGTGTACACTCACTCCCTCAGTATGGCCGTGTACACTCACTCGCTCAGTATGGCCGTGTACACTCACTCCCTCAGTACGGCCGTGTACGCTCACTCCCTCAGTACGGCCGTGTACACTCACTCCCTCAGTACGGCCGTGTACACTCACTCCCTCAGTATGGCCGTGTACACTCACTCCCTCAGTATGACAGTGTACACTCACTCCCTCAGTATGACAGTGTACGCTCACTCCCTCAGTATGGCCGTGTACACTCACTCCCTCAGTACGGCCGTGTACACTCACTCCCTCAGTATGACAGTGCACACTCACTCCCTCAGTACGGCCGTGTACACTCACTCCCTCAGTATGACAGTGTACACTCACTCCCTCAGTACGGCCGTGTACACTCACTCCCTCAGTATGACAGTGTACACTCACTCCCGCAGTATGACAGTGTACACTCACTCCCTCAGTACGGCCGTGTACACTCACTCCCTCAGTATGGCCGTGTACACTCACTCGCTCAGTATGGCCGTGTACACTCACTCCCTCAGTACGGCCGTGTACGCTCACTCCCTCAGTACGGCCGTGTACACTCACTCCCTCAGTACGGCCGTGTACACTCACTCCCTCAGTACGACAGTGTACACTCACTCCCTCAGTACGGCCGTGTACACTCACTCCCTCAGTACGGCCGTGTGCACTCACTCCCTCAGTATGACAGTGTACACTCACTCCCTCAGTACGGCCGTGTACACTCACTCACTCAGTACGACAGTGTACACTCACTCCCTCAGTATGACAGTGTACACTCACTCCTCCAGTACGGCCGTGTACACTCACTCCCTCAGTATGACAGTGTACACTCACTCCCTCAGTATGACAGTGTACACTCACTCCCTCAGTATGGCCGTGTACACTCACTCCCTCAGTATGACAGTGTACACACACTCCCTCAGTACGGCCGTGTACACTCACTCACTCAGTATGGCCGTGTACACTCACTCCCTCAGTATGGCCGTGTACACTCACTCCCTCAGTATGGCCGTGTACACTCACTCCCTCAGTACGACCGTGTACACTCACTCCCTCAGTATGACAGTGTACACTCACTCCCTTAGTATGGCCGTGTACACTCACTCCCTCAGTATGACAGTGTACACTCACTCCCTCAGTATGACAGTGTACACTCACTCTCTCAGTATGGCCGTGTACACTCACTCCCTCAGTACGGCCGTGTACAATCACTCCCTCAGTATGACAGTGTACACTCACTCCCTCAGTACGACAGTGTACACTCACTCCCACAGTACGGCCGTGTACACTCACTCCCTCAGTATGGCCGTGTACACTCACTCCCTCAGTACGGCCGTGTACACTCACTCCCTCAGTACGGCCGTGTACACTCACTCCCTCAGTATGACAGTGTACACTCACTCCCTCAGTATGACAGTGTACACTCCCTCCCTCAGTATGGCCGTGTACACTCACTCCCTCAGTATGGCCGTGTACACTCACTCCCTCTGTACGGCCGTGTACACTCACTCCCTCAGTACGGCCGTGTACACTCACTCCCTCAGTATGACAGTGTACACTCACTCCCTCAGTATGACAGTGTACACTCACTCCCTCAGTATGACAGTGTACACTCACTCCCTCAGTATGGCAGTGTACACTCACTCCCTCAGTACGGCCGTGTACACTCACTCCCTCAGTACGGCCGTGTACACTCACTCCCTCAGTATGGCCATGTACACTCACTCCCTCAGTATGGCCGTGTACACTCACTCCCTCAGTACGGCCGTGTACACTCACTCCCTCAGTACGGCCGTGTACACTCACTCCCTCAGTATGGCCATGTACACTCACTCCCTCAGTATGGCCGTGTACACTCACTCCCGCAGTATGACAGTGTACACTCACTACCTCAGTACGGCTGTGTACACTCACTCCCTCAGTATGGCCGTGTACACTCACTCCCTCAGTACGGCCGTGTACACTCACTCCCTCAGTACGGCCGTGTACACTCACTCCCTCAGTATGGCCGTGTGCACTCACTCCCTCAGTACGGCCGTGTACACTCACTCCCTCAGTACGGCCGTGTACACTCACTCCCTCAGTATGACAGTGTACACTCCCTCCCTCAGTATGACAGTGTACACTCACTCCCTCAGTATGACAGTGTACACTCACTCCCTCAGTATGACAGTGTACACTCACTCCCTCAGTATGGCAATGTACACTCACTCCCGCAGTATGACAGTGTAACCTCACTCCCTCAGTACGGCCGTGTACACTCACTCCCTCAGTACGGCCGTGTACACTCACTCCCTCAGTACGGCCGTGTACACTCACTCCCTCAGTATGACAGTGTACACTCACTCCCTCAGTATGGCCGTGTACACTCACTCCCTCAGTATGACAGTGTACACTCACTCCCTCAGTATGACAGTGTACACTCACTCCCTCAGTATGACAGTGTACACTCACTCCCTCAGTATGACAGTGTACACTCACTCCCTCAGTACGGCCGTGTACACTCACTCCCTCAGTACGGCCGTGTACACTCACTCCCTCAGTATGACAGTGTACACTCACTCCCTCAGTACGGCCGTGTACACTCACTCCCTCAGTATGGCCGTGTACACTCACTCGCTCAGTATGGCCGTGTACACTCACTCCCTTAGTACGGCCGTGTACGCTCACTCCCTCAGTACGGCCGTGTACACTCACTCCCTCAGTACGGCCGTGTACACTCACTCCCTCAGTATGGCCGTGTACACTCACTCCCTCAGTATGACAGTGTACACTCACTCCCTCAGTATGACAGTGTACGCTCACTCCCTCAGTATGGCCGTGTACACTCACTCCCTCAGTACGGCCGTGTACACTCACTCCCTCAGTATGACAGTGCACACTCACTCCCTCAGTACGGCCGTGTACACTCACTCCCTCAGTATGACAGTGTACACTCACTCCCTCAGTACGGCCGTGTACACTCACTCCCTCAGTATGACAGTGTACACTCACTCCCGCAGTATGACAGTGTACACTCACTCCCTCAGTACGGCCGTGTACACTCACTCCCTCAGTATGGCCGTGTACACTCACTCGCTCAGTATGGCCGTGTACACTCACTCCCTCAGTACGGCTGTGTACGCTCACTCCCTCAGTACGGCCGTGTACACTCACTCCCTCAGTACGGCCGTGTACACTCACTCCCTCAGTATGACAGTGTACACTCACTCCCTCAGTACGGCCGTGTACACTCACTCCCTCAGTACGGCCGTGTGCACTCACTCCCTCAGTATGACAGTGTACACTCACTCCCTCAGTACGGCCGTGTACACTCACTCCCTCAGTACGGCCGTGTACACTCACTCACTCAGTACGACAGTGTACACTCACTCCCTCAGTATGACAGTGTACACTCACTCCCTCAGTACGGCCGTGTACACTCACTCCCTCAGTATGACAGTGTACACTCACTCCCTCAGTATGACAGTGTACACTCACTCCCTCAGTATGGCCGTGTACACTCACTCCCTCAGTATGACAGTGTACACACACTCCCTCAGTACGGCCGTGTACACTCACTCACTCAGTATGGCCGTGTACACTCACTCCCTCAGTATGGCCGTGTACACTCACTCCCTCAGTATGGCCGTGTACACTCACTCCCTCAGTACGACCGTGTACACTCACTCCCTCAGTATGACAGTGTACACTCACTCCCTTAGTATGGCCGTGTACACTCACTCCCTCAGTATGACAGTGTACACTCACTCCCTCAGTATGACAGTGTACACTCACTCCCTCAGTATGGCCGTGTACACTCACTCCCTCAGTACGGCCGTGTACAATCACTCCCTCAGTATGACAGTGTACACTCACTCCCTCAGTACGACAGTGTACACTCACTCCCACAGTACGGCCGTGTACACTCACTCCCTCAGTATGGCCGTGTACACTCACTCCCTCAGTACGGCCGTGTACACTCACTCCCTCAGTACGGCCGTGTACACTCACTCCCTCAGTATGGCCGTGTACACTCACTCCCTCAGTATGACAGTGTACACTCACTCCCTCAGTATGGCCGTGTACACTCACTCCCTCAGTACGACAGTGTACACTCAATCCCGCAGTATGACAGTGTACACTCATTCCCTCAGTATGGCCGTGTACACTCACTCCCTCAGTACGACAGTGTACACTCACTCCCTCAGTATGGCCGTGTACACTCACTCCCTCAGTACGACAGTGTACACTCACTCCCGCAGTATGACAGTGTACACTCACTCCCTCAGTACGGCCATGTACACTCACTCCCTCAGTATGACAGTGTACACTCACTCCCTCAGTATGACAGTGTACACTCACTCCCTCAGTATGACAGTGTACACTCACTCCCTCAGTATGACAGTGTACACTCACTCCCTCAGTATGACAGTGTACACTCACTCCCTCAGTATGACAGTGTACACACACTCCCTCAGTACGGCCGTGTACACTCACTCCCTCAGTACGACAGTGTACACTCACTCCCTCAGTACGGCCGTGTACGCTCACTCCCTCAGTACGGCCGCGTACACTCACTCCCTCAGTATGACAGTGTACACTCACTCCCTCAGTATGGCAGTGTACACTCACTCCCTCAGTATGGCCGTGTACACTCACTCCCTCAGTACGGCCGTGTACACTCACTCCCTCAGTATGACAGTGTACACTCACTCCCTCAGTATGGCAGTGTACACTCACTCCCTCAGTATGGCCGTGTACACTCACTCCCTCAGTACGGCCGTGTACACTCACTCCCTCAGTATGACAGTGTACACTCACTCCCTCAGTATGGCCGTGTACACTCACTCCCTCAGTATGGCCGTGTACACTCACTCCCTCAGTATGGCCGTGTACACTCACTCCCTCTGTACGGCCGTATACACTCACTCCCTCAGTACGGCCGTGTACACTCACTCCCTCAGTACGACAGTGTACACTCACTCCCTCAGTACGACAGTGTACACTCACTCCCTCAGTACGGCCGTGTACACTGACTCCCTCAGTATGACAGTGTACACTCACTCCCTCAGTATGACAGTGTACACTCACTCCCTCAGTACGGCCATGTACACTCACTCCCTCAGTATGGCCGTGTACACTCTCTCCCTCAGTACGGCCATGTACACTCTCTCCCTCAGTATGACAGTGTACACTCACTCCCTCAGTATGACAGTGTACACTCACTCCCTCAGTATGGCCGTGTACACTCACTCCCTCAGTATGGCCGTGTACGCTCACTCCCTCAGTACGGCCGCGTACACTCACTCCCTCAGTATGGCCGTGTACACTCACTCCCTCAGTATGACAGTGTACACTCACTCCCTCAGTATGGCCGTGTACACTCACTCCCTCAGTATGACAGTGTATACTCACTCCCTCAGTATGGCCGTGTACACTCACTCCCTCAGTATGACAGTGTATACTCACTCCCTCAGTATGACAGTGTACACTCACTCCCTCAGTATGGCCGTGTACACTCACTCCCTCAGTATGACAGTGTATACTCACTCCCTCAGTATGGCCGTGTACACTCACTCCCTCAGTATGACAGTGTACACTCACTCCCTCAGTATGACAGTGTACACTCACTCCCTCAGTATGACAGTGTACACTCACTCCCTCAGTATGGCCGTGTACACTCACTCCCTCAGTATGGCCGTGTACACTCACTCCCTCAGTATGGCCGTGTACACTCACTCCCTCTGTACGGCCGTATACACTCCTCCCTCAGTACGGCCGTGTACACTCACTCCCTCAGTACGACAGTGTACACTCACTCCCTCAGTATGACAGTGTACACTCACTCCCTCAGTACGGCCGTGTACACTCCCTCCCTCAGTATGACAGTGTACACTGACTCCCTCAGTATGACAGTGTACACTCACTCCCTCAGTATGACAGTGTACACTCACTCCCTCAGTACGGCCATGTACACTCACTCCCTCAGTATGGCCGTGTACACTCTCTCCCTCAGTATGACAGTGTATAATCACTCCCTCAGTATGACAGTGTACACTCACTCCCTCAGTATGGCCGTGTACACTCACTCCCTCAGTATGACAGTGTATACTCACTCCCTCAGTATGGCCGTGTACACTCACTCCCGCAGTATGACAGTGTACACTCACTCCCTCAGTACGGCCGTGTACACTCACTCCCTCAGTATGACAGTGTACAGTCACTCCCGCAGTATGACAGTGTATACTCACTCCCTCAGTATGGCCGTGTACACTCACTCCCTCAGTATGACAGTGTACACTCACTCCCTCAGTATGACAGTGTACACTCACTCCCTCAGTATGACAGTGTACACTCACTCCCTCAGTATGACAGTGTACACTCACTCCCTCAGTACGGCCGTGTACACTCACTCCCTCAGTATGGCCGTGTACACTCACTCCCTCAGTACGACAGTGTACACTCACTCCCTCAGTATGGCCGTGTACACTCACTCCCTCAGTATGACAGTGTACACTCACTCCCTCAGTATGACAGTGTACACTTACTCCCTCAGTACGGCCATGTACACTCACTCCCTCAGTATGACAGTGTACACTCACTCCCTCAGTATGACAGTGCACACTCACTCCATCAGTATGACAGTGTACACTCACTCCCTCAGTATGGCCGTGTACACTCACTCCCTCAGTATGACAGTGTACACTCACTCCCTCAGTATGACAGTGTACACTCACTCCCTCAGTACGACAGTGTACACTCACTCCCGCAGTATGACAGTGTACACTCACTCCCTCAGTATGGCCGTGTACACTCACTCCCTCAGT
Organism: Scyliorhinus canicula; assembly: GCF_902713615.1. Lineage (NCBI taxonomy): Eukaryota > Metazoa > Chordata > Chondrichthyes > Carcharhiniformes > Scyliorhinidae > Scyliorhinus > Scyliorhinus canicula. Next base: position 156,569,152 of record NC_052158.1, on the reverse strand, counting down.
ACGACAGTGTACACTCACTCCCGCAGTATGACAGTGTACACTCACTCCCGCAGTATGACAGTGTACACTCCCTCCCTCAGTACGACAGTGTACACTCACTCCCTCAGTATGACAGTGTACACTCACTCCCTCAGTATGACAGTGTACACTCACTCCCTCAGTACGGCCATGTACACTCACTCCCTCAGTATGACAGTGTACACTCACTCCCTCAGTACGGCCGTGTACACTCACTCCCTCAGTATGACAGTGTACACTCACTCCCTCAGTACGGCCGTGTACACTCACTCCCTCAGTATGACAGTGTACACTCACTCCCTCAGTATGACAGTGTACACTCACTCCCTCAGTACGGCCATGTACACTCACTCCCTCAGTATGACAGTGTACACTCACTCCCTCAGTATGACAGTGTACACTCACTCCCTCAGTATGACAGTGTACACACTCCCTCAGTATGACAGTGTACACTCACTCCCTCAGTAAGACAGTGTACACTCACTCCCTCAGTATGACAGTGTACACTCACTCCCTCAGTACGGCCGTGTACACTCACTCCCTCAGTATGACAGTGTACACTCACTCCCTCAGTATGGCCGTGTACACTCTCTCCCTCAGTACGGCCGTGTACACTCACTCCCTCAGTATGACAGTGTACACTCACTCCCTCAGTATGACAGTGTACACTCACTCCCTCAGTATGACAGTGTACACTCACTCCCTCAGTATGACAGTGTACACTCACTCCCTCAGTATGACAGTGTACACTCACTCCCTCAGTATGACAGTGTACACTCACTCCCTCAGTATGACAGTGTACACTCACTCCTTCTGTACGGCCGTATACACTCACTCCCTCAGTACGGCCGTGTACACTCACTCCCTCAGTACGACAGTGTACACTCACTCCCTCAGTATGACAGTGTACACTCCCTCCCTCAGTATGACAGTGTACACTGACTCCCTCAGTATGACAGTGTACACTCACTCCCTCAGTATGACAGTGCACACTCACTCCCTCAGTATGACAGTGTACACTCACTCCCTCAGTACGACAGTGTACACTCACTCCCTCAGTACGGCCATGTACACTCACTCCCTCAGTATGACAGTGTATACTCACTCCCTCAGTATGGCCGTGTACACTCACTCCCTCAGTATGACAGTGTACACTCACTCCCTCAGTATGACAGTGTACACTCACTCCCTCAGTATGGCCGTGTACACTCACTCCCTCAGTATGGCCGTGTACACTCACTCCCTCAGTATGACAGTGTACACTCACTCCTTCAGTATGGCCGTGTACACTCACTCCCTCAGTACGACAGTGTACACTCACTCCCGCAGTATGACAGTGTACACTCACTCCCTCAGTACGGCCGTGTACACTCACTCCCTCAGTATGACAGTGTACACTCACTCCCTCAGTATGACAGTGTACACTCACTCCCTCAGTATGACAGTGTACACTCACTCCCTCAGTACGGCCGTGTACACTCACTCCCTCAGTATGGCCGTGTACACTCACTCCCTCAGTACGACAGTGTACACTCACTCCCTCAGTATGGCCGTGTACACTCACTCCCTCAGTACGGCCGTGTACACTCACTCCCTCAGTACGGCCGTGTACACTCACTCCCTCAGTATGGCCGTGTACACTCACTCCCTCAGTACGACAGTGTACACTCACTCCCTCAGTATGGCCGTGTACACTCACTCCCTCAGTATGACAGTGTACACTCACTCCCTCAGTATGACAGTGTACACTCACTCCCTCAGTATGGCCGTGTACACTCACTCCCTCAGTACGGCCGTGTACACTCACTCCCTCAGTACGACAGTGTACACTCACTCCCTCAGTATGGCCGTGTACACTCACTCCCTCAGTACGGCACTGTACACTCACTCCCTAAGTATGACAGTATACACTCACTCCCTCAGTACGGCCGTGTACGCTCACTCCCTCAGTACGGCCGTGTACACTCACTCCCTCAGTATGACAGTGTACACTCACTCCCTCAGTATGACAGTGTACACTCACTCCCTCAGTACGGCAGTGTACGCTCACTCCCTCAGTACGGCCGCGTACACTCACTCCCTCAGTATGACAGTGTACACTCACTCCCTCAGTATGGCAATGTACACTCACTCACTCAGTATGGCTGTGTACACTCACTCCCTCAGTACGGCCGTGTACACTCACTCCCTCAGTATGACAGTGTACACTCACTCCCTCAGTACGACAGTGTACACTCACTCCCTCAGTATGACAGTGTACACTCACTCCCTCAGTATGACAGTGTACACTCACTCCCTCAGTATGACAGTGTACACTCACTCCCTCAGTATGGCCGTGTACACTCACTCCCTCAGTATGACAGTGTACACTCACTCCCTCAGTATGACAGTGTACACTCACTCCCTCAGTATGACAGTGTACACTCACTCCCTCAGTATGACAGTGTACACTCACTCCCTCAGTATGACAGTGTACACTCACTCCCTCAGTATGGCAGTGTACACTCACTCCCTCAGTACGGCCGTGTACACTCACTCCCTCAGTATGGCCGTGTACACTCTCTCCCTCAGTCCGCCAGTGTACACTCACTCCCTCAGTATGACAGTGTACACTCACTCCCTCAGTATGGCAGTGTGCACTCACTCCCTCAGTACGGCCGTGTACACTCACTCCCTCAGTATGGCCGTGTACACTCTCTCCCTCAGTCCGCCAGTGTACACTCACTCCCTCAGCACCGCACTGGCAGTGTACGCTCACTCCCTCAGTCCGCCAGTGTACACTCACTCCCTCTGTATAGCACTGGCAGTGTCAGCCTGGATTTTGTGTTTGACTCTCTGTCTGATCCAGAGCTATCCACTGAGGCAATGCCGGCACAGGTTCATATGGAGAAAATGGCTCTCTTTTCAAAACAGCTGCTGAAACCTCAGTTGATAAGGGGCTATTTCTGCCACAGAACTTCTGCCCAGAGTTGGTGCAGTAATGGTGCAGTCATAGAATTCCTAAAGTGCAGAACAAGGCCATTCAGCCCATCGAGTCTGCATCTACCCTCCGAAATAGCAGCTCACCCAGCTCCCCTGAACAATCCCCGTAACACCACCTAACCCGCACATCTTTGGACTGTGGGAGGAAACCGGAGCACCCGGAGGAAACCCACGCACACACGGGGAGGACGTGCAGACTCCGCACAGACAGTGACCCGAGGTCAGAATTGAACCCTGGCATTGTGAGGCAGCAGTGCTAACCGCTCCCATCGTGCAAGTTATTATTTTGCCTTCTAAATTATTGTTTTTATATATCTTAGACCAAAAAAAGTAAAAGAAAGACAGCTGCTTAAATGATTTAAAATAAATTTAGTAATTTACCGAAGCTTCTTTGAACTCTGGCAGTGTTGGGAGCTTCACTGTCAAACAGAGACACCTGTAATGAACAATTTCAGGATCGTTAGCCCAATTGGTTTATTTTGTCGGAAAATTAGTTTGGGGAAGTTGATGAATACTTTTTGTATCTTTCCTTTGATACTTTCTGCAGAAACAAATTCCGGTTAATTTTACCCTCTTATAAATGGTTAGCCTGAGGGAGGATGGAGGGATTTTCAATTCTTACTCATGGGACATAGAACAGTACAGCACAGAACAGGCCCTTCGGCCCTCGATGTCGTGCCGAGCAATGATCACCCCACTCAAACCCACGTATCCACCCTATACCCGTAACCCAACAACCGCCCCCTTAACCTTACTTTTTTAGGACACTACGGGCAATTTAGCATGGCCAATCCACCTAACCCGCACATCTTTGGACTGTGGGAGGAAACCGGAGCACCCGGAGGAAACCCACGCACACACGGGGAGGACGTGCAGACTCTGCACAGACAGTGACCCAAGCCGGGAATCGAACCTAGGACCCTGGAGCTGTGAAGCATTTATGCTAACCACTATGCTACCGTGCTGCCCACTAAACTCCTTTTCTATCAGGGCTTGGCATTTACAGACAGCGAGTTGAGGTAAGATGGGCCAATGAATGAGAGGAACAGAGTTTCCGGCCGATGTGTCCACGCAAGTGTTCCTCCTCCTCTCACATTGATAAGCCGGGAAATCCGCACCAATTCCAAACTCGGCACAGTCACCAATTGACACCATCCAGTTCTGCCCTGGGCTGTTGGAAAGCAAAAGACTTTCATTTCTGACGTGCCTTTCACAACCTCTGAATGTGTTAGAACCCTTTACAGCCGGGATGTGCTAGAACCCTTTACAACTGGGATGTGCAGGAACCCTTTCCAACCTGAATGTAGTAGAACCCTTTGCAACCTGGATGTGGTAGAACCCATTACAGCCGGGATGTGCTAGAACCCTTTCCAACTTGAATGTGCTAGAATCCTTTCCAACCTGGATGTGCTAGAACCCTTTACAACCGGGATGTGCTAGAACCCTTTCCAACCTGGATGTGCTAGAACCCTTTACAGCCAGTATGTGCTAGAACCCTTTCCAGCTTGAATGTGCTAGAACCCTTTCCAACCTTGATGTGCTAGAACCCATTACAGCCGGGATGTGCTAGAACAGTTTACAACCGGGATATGCTGGAACTCTTTACAGCTGGGATGCACTAGAACCGTTTACAGCCATGATGTTCTAGAACCCTTTACAGCTGGGATGTGCTGGAACCGTTTACAGTCGGGATGTGCTAGAACCCTTTACAGTCGGGATCTGCTTGAACCCGTTACAGCTAGGATGTGCTAGAACCCTTTACAGCTGGGATGTGCTCGAACCCTTTACAGTCGGGATGTGCTCGAACTCGTTACAGCCGGAATGTGCTAGAACCCTTTACAGTCGGGATGTGCTAGAACCCTTTACAGCCAGGATGTGCTCGAACCCGTTACAGCTGGGACGTGCTAGAACCCTTTACAGTCGGGATGTGCTCGAACCCTTTACAGTTGGGATGTGCTAGAACCCATTACAGCCGGGATGTGCTAGAACCCTTTGCAGCCGGATGTGCTAGAACCCTTTATAGCTGGGATGTACTAGAACCCTGTACAACCTGGATGTGCTGGAACCGTTTACAGTCAGGATGTGCTGGAACCCTTTACAGTCGGGATCTGCTTGAACCAGTTACAGCCAGGATGTGCTAGAACCCGTTACAGCCGGGATGTGGTAGAACCTTTTACAACCAGGATATGCTGGAACCCTTTACAGCTGGGCTGCGCTAGAACCGTTTACAGCCGTGATGTTCTAGAACCCTTTACAGCTGGGATGTGCGAGAACCCTTTACAGCCGGGATGTGCTAGAACCCTTTACAACCTGGATGTGCTGGAACCCTTTACAACCGGGATGTCTAGAACCCTTTTCAGCCGGGATGTGCCAGAACCCGTTACAACTGGGATGGGCTAGAACCGTTTACAGCTGGGATGTTCCAGAACCCTTTCCAATTGGGATGTGCTAGAACCCTTTACAACCGGGATGTGCTAGAACCTTTTACAGCTGGGATGTTCCAGAACCCTTTCCAATTGGGATGTGCTAGAACCATTTACAGCCGGGATGTGCCAGAGTCCTTTACAGACGGGATGTTCCAGAACCCTTTACAACCGTGATGTGCCAGAACCCTTTACAACTGGGATGTGCTAGAACCCTTTACAACCGGGATGTGCCAGGACCCTTTACAACCAGGATGGGCTAGAACCCTTTACAGCCAGGATGTGCTAGAACCCTTTGCAGCCGGGATGTGCCAGAACACTTTACAACTGGGATGTGCTAGAACCCTTTACAGTCGGGACGTGCTAGAACCTTTTACAGCTGGGATGTACTAGAACCCATTACAGCTGGGATGTGCTAGAACCCTTTGCAGCCGGATGTGCCAGAACACTTTACAACTGGGAAGTGCTAGAACACTTTACAGCCAGGATGTGCTAGAACCCTTTACAGCTGGGATGTACTAGAACCCTTTACAACCTGGATGTGCTGGAACCGTTTACAGTCAGAATGTGCTAGAGCCCTTTACAGTCGGGATGTGCTTGAACCCTTTACAGCTGGGATGTACTAGAACCCTTTACAACCTGGATGTGCTGGAACCGTTTACAGTCGGAATGTGCTAGAGCCCTTTACAGCCAGGATGTGCTAGAACCCTTTGCAACCGGGATGTGCCAGAACCCATTACAGCCGGGATGTGCTAGAACCCTTTACAGCCGGGATGTGCTAGAACCCTTTCCAACCTGAATGTGCGAGAACCCTTTCCAACCTTGATGTGCTAGAACCCTTTACAGCCGGGATTGTCTAGAACCTTTTACAACCAGGATATGCTGTAACCCTTTACAGCTGGGATGCGCTTGAACCGTTTACAGCCGTGATGTTCTAGAACCCTTTACAGCTGGGATGTGCGAGAACCCTTTACAGCCGGCATGTGCTAGAACCCTTTACAACCTGGATGTGCTGGAACCCTTTACAACCGGGATGTCTAGAACCCTTTTCAGCCGGGATGTGCCAGAACCCGTTACAACCGGGATGGGCTAGAACCTTTTACAGCTGGGATGCTCCAGAACCCTTTCCAATTTGGATGTGCTAGAACCCTTTACAACCGGGATGTGCCAGAACCTTTACAGCTGCGATGTTCCAGAACCCTTTCCAATTGGGATGTGCTAGAACCCTTTACAGCCGGGATGTGCCAGAGCCCTTTACAGACGGGATGTTCCAGAACCCTTTACAACCGGGATGTGCCAGAACCCTTTACAACTGGGATGTGCTAGAACCCTTTACAACCGGGATGTGCCAGAACCCTTTACAACCAGGATGGGCTAGAACCCTTTACAGCCAGGATGTGCTAGAACCCTTTGCAGCCGGGATGTGCCAGAACACTTTACAACTGGGAAGTGCTAGAACACTTTACAGCCAGGATGTGCTAGAACCCTTTACAGCTGGGATGTACTAGAACCCTTTACAACCTGGATGTGCTGGAACTGTTTACAGTCAGAATGTGCTAGAGCCCTTTACAGTCGGGATGTGCTCAAACCCTTTACAGCTGGGATGTACTAGAACCCTTTACAACCTGGATGTGCTGGAACCGTTTACAGTCGGAATGTGCTAGAGCCCTTTACAGCCAGGATGTGCTAGAACCCTTTGCAACCGGGATGCGCCAGAACCCATTACAGCCGGGATGTGCTAGAACCCTTTACAGCCGGGATGTGCTAGAACCCTTTCCAACCTGAATGTGCTAGAACCCTTTCCAACCTTGATGTGCTAGAACCCTTTACAGCCGGGATTGTCTAGAACCTTTTACAACCAGGATATGCTGTAACCCTTTACAGCTGGGATGCGCTAGAACCGTTTACAGCCGCGATGTTCTAGAACCCTTTACAGCTGGGATGTGCAAGAACCCTTTACAGCCGGGATGTGCTAGAACCCTTTACAGCCGGGATGTGCTAGAACCCTTTACAACCGTGATGTGCCAGAACCCTTTTCAGCCGGGATGTGCTAGAACCCTTTACAGCTGGGATGTTCCAGAACCCTTTAAAATTGTGATGTGCTAGAACCCTTTACAATTGGGGTGTGCTAGAACCCTTTGCAGCCGGGATGTGCCAGAACTCTTTACAGCCGGGATGTGCTAGAACCCTTTACAACCGGAATAGGCTAGAACCCTTTACAGATGGGATGTTCCAGAACCCTTTACAGTCGGGATGTGCTCGAACCCGTTACAGCCGGTTTGTGCCAGAGCCCTTTACAGCTGGGATGTGCTAGAACCTTTTACAACTGGGATGTGCTAGAACCCTTTACAGTCGGATGTGCCAGAACCCTTTACAACAGGGATGTGCCAGAACCCTTTACAGCCGGGATGTTGTGGAACCGTTTACAACCGGGATGTGCTAGAACCCTTTACAGCTGGTATGTTCCAGAACACTTTAAAATTGTGATGTGCCAGAACCCTTTACAACCGGGATGTGCTAGAACCATTTACAACCGGAATGGGCTAGAACCCTTTACAGCTGGGATGTTCCAGAACCCTTTACAGTCGGGATGTGCACGAACCCGTTACAGCCAGATTGTGCCAGAACCCTTTACAGCCGGATTGTGCCAGAACCCTTAACAACCGGCATGTGCTCAAACCCGTTACAGGCGGGATGTGCTAGAACCCTTAACAGTCGGGATGTGCTGGAACCGTGGAATGTGCCCGAACCCTTTACAACCGGGATCGGCTAGAACGTTTTAACCATCACCAGCATCCTTCTAACTACAGACGATGATGGACAATCAGCAAACGAATCTGTCAGGGCGAGGGATAAGTTCACCTGTTGCACGTTTGCTGGTGACCGGTGGGACCAGCTTGTGAGAGGCAGGTTCTGCCACATCAAAGTGGTTATTAAGTGTGTTTTATCAACTGGAGGAACAGGACCCCGGCTTGGATCACTGTCTGTGCGGAGTCTGCACGTTCTTCCCGTGTCTGCATGGGTTTCCTCCGGGCACTCCGGTTTCCTCCCACAAATCCTGAAAGAAGTGCTGTTTGGTCATTTGGACATTCTGAACTCTCCCTCTGTGTACCTGAACAGGCGCCGGACTGTGGCGACTAGGGGCTTTTCACTGTAACTTCATTGCAGTGTTAATATAAGCCTCCTTGTGACAATAATAAAGGTTATTATTAACATCTTCCGATTAGTCATGTTACAGCCTTCTGGACTTCACATCGAGTTCAACAACTTCGGACCATGAACTCTGTCCTCCATTTTGATATATTGTTCCTAAACACCCCCCCCCCCCCAACCACAGCCCCCCCCCCCCCCCCCCTAAACAGGGCCAGTCTGTAACTTGTTCTTTTTGTTTTACTTTCGGAGATCGCTGACCCTCGTTCTGCTATCAACCCATTCTCCTATCTGACCTTTTTGCCATTATTTGTACCATCCTTTCGCACTCTATAAAACACTCCCCTTGCCTTGTGTCCGTGCATCTTTGTCAAATCTCTGCTGAGCTCCTGCCTATACCTGACCTCCTCTTCTGCTCCACCTGCTCCGCCCCATCTCTCCAACTACATAATCCATCACATTTCTCCCTTCTTTAGCTCTGAATAAGAGTCAAAAGGACTCAAAGTGTTAACTCTCTCTCCATAGATACGGCCAGACCTGCTGAGTTTTCCCAGCGTTTTCCAATTTTATTGGTGTTTATGGTGTTGGCAAAGTGTTACCATGGCAGTAATGTGGGAAGCACAGCAGTCAATTTATGCACAGCAAGCTCCCACAAGCAACAATGCCATAAATAATAATAATAATCTTTATTAGTGTGACAAGTAGGCTTACATTAACACTGCAATGAGGTTACTGTGAAAAGCCCCTAGTCGCCACATTCCGGCGCCTGTTCAGGTACACAGAGGGAGAATTCAGAATGTCCAATTCACCTAACAGCACGTCTTTCGGGACTTGTGGGAGGAAACCGGAGCACCCGGAGGAAACCCACGCAGACACGGGGAGAACGTGCAGACTCCGCACAGACAGTGACCCAAGCCGGGAATCGAACCTGGGACCCTGCCGCTGTGAAGCAAGAGTGCTAACCACTGTGCTACCGTGCTTCCCATAAAGTGGCCAGCCATTTTAGTGATGTTGACTGAGGACTAAATATGAGCAGGATTCTGGGAGAAACTCCTTTGGTCTTCATCGTCATGTCATTCATGGGGTCTTTTACTTTCACTCGAGAGGGCTTGAAACTTCAGCATCTCATCCAAAAGACACTGCGGCACTCCCTCTGTGCTGCCCCAGGATTTCCAACGTTGATCTTTGTGCAGATCTGAGGGGTGGGATGCGGGGTGGGGGGGGGGGGGGGGGGGGCAGGACTGAACCCACAACCTTCGTGCTGAGCGGGGGTGCAACGGACTGAGCCACAGATGGCACATATTCGTCTGGGTTGATCATTCCAGACCCCTGCCTTAGAAACCGAGGAACGCAGTCTCCGTTCTCACCTCCCGCACACACGCGAAATTCTCCCAGAGGGAGACAAACAGCCGACGCCGGAGTGAAACCCGGAGTGTTTCACTCCGGCGTCGGAGGCCGCTCCTCGCCCCCTATTCTCCCCCTCCTCCCTCCCCCCCGGGGCGGGGGCTAGGAGCGGCGGCGCGTGAATCTTGGGCGCCGGACCTTGATGCTTGCGTCAAAGCGGCGCGCCGGGAATGACGCGGCCGGTGGTGCCTAAGTGACATCAGCCACGCATGCACAGGTTGGCCGGCGCCAACCCGCGCATGCACGGTTGCCGTCTTCCCCTCCGCTGCCCCGCAAGACATGGCGGCTTGATCTTGCGGGGGGCGGAGGGAAAAGAATGCGTCTTTTAGAGACGCCGGCCCGATGATCGATGGGCACCGATCGCGGGCCAGACATCTCCTGAGCACGCCCCTGGTGCTCGATCCTCCCTCCGCCCTCCACAGGCCCCAAACACAGAGGGCGCTCGCTGTTCACGCCGGCAGCGACCAGGTGTGGTTGGCGCCAGCGTGAACCGGTCGGGTTCGGCAGGCCGCTTGGCCCATCCGGGCCGGCGAGCGGCGATTCTCCGAGCGGCCTGTCGAAAAACGCGACACGCCATTTGGGGGGGGGGGGGGGGGGGGGGGAGGGGGTGATTGGCGGGGGGTGCCAGGGCGGCGTGTTGTGATTCACCCGGCCCTCCCGCGGTTCTCCCCCCCCCCCCCGGCATGGGGTGCGGAGAATCGCGCCCACAGTTTGCATTATGATATTGTTGCTGTTTCACGAATATGATACTTGCGAGATCAGCTGCAGATGTGATGGAAAGATTTAGTGCGAGTTAAAAGGCACCAAGTATTGATATGAATAGACAAACCAATAGATGAATGGACTGACATAAAATAACATTGCAGATGAAAGGAATCAGTGTTCGGTACCTCTCCCTCCGGCCCCTGATCTTGTTCGTACTGTGGTGAGGTTCTGCCCTGAAGATTCTAATCAGAAATGACAGCGAGTCTGAGTCTCAGGGGTTATTGCAGGTTACCCAAAGCCCGTGACAGCCCGGGAGCCTTTTAACTTGTACAACACACATCGCCTCGACAAGGAAGATTCCCCTTTGATCCAGGGTACAAAAGCAATTGGGAGGTTACGCTAAAACCTTTATAAAACACAGCTGTGATATGGTTTCCAATTCTGGGCACCGTGGGGAAGGATGTCAAGGACTTGGAGAGGACACGGGGAGATTTACAATCATGGTTCCATGCATTGGAGTGTTCAATTCAGTGGGGAGATTGGGGACGCTGGGATTGGGAGCAGCGAGATGGCAAGGGAGGGGGGGGGGGGGGGGGGGGGTGGATTTAACTGAGGTATTCAGAATTGGGAGGTTTTGATCAAGTGAGGAAGGGGAAAGTGTTTCCAGGGGAACGATGGTCAGTAACAAGGGAGACGCAGATCACTGGCGAACGGTCCAGAAGGGAGACGAGAAATATTATTTGTGCAGCGAGTTGCTGTGATCTGAGTCACACGGCCTGAACGGGCAGTGGAAGCAGATTCGATAATAACTTTCAAAAGATATTTAAACAAAATAAATACATGTAGAGTATACCCAATTATTTTTTTCCCAATGAAGGGGCAATCCAGCTACCCTGCACGTCTTTGGGTTGGTGGGGGTGAGACCCAAGCAGACACGGGGAGAACGTGCAAAATACAGACGGACAGTGACCCGGGGCCGGGATTGAACTCGGGTCCTCAGTGCCTTGAGGCAGCAGTGCTAACCACTGCGCCACCGTGCTCATCCCCACAACCCAAAAAGATGTGCAGGGTATGTGAACTGACCACGCCTAATTGCCCCTTGATTGGAAAAAAGAATTGGGTACTCTAAATTTATGTTTTTAATTCCAAAGGATCGTATGTGTGTCTGTGTGTGGTTCAGAGGGCATCTTCCCGTGCACCCGGTACCCTTCTAGCATCTCACAGGTTTGGGAACTACTGTCTTTAATCCTGATTTGGTGGCCCGGGAGGTTGAACTGTTCTTTGGAATCCTTAATCACCCCCAATATACATGGGTCCTGAAACTTTGCACGAGCAAGCAATAGGTTCCATTGGTATGGCAGCCTTAAGAAACTAAAACATCGCAAAATGGAGAGTCGTTGAACAGAATTTGACACTGAACCACACAAGGAGATATTAGGAATGATGATATTAATATTGAAACATATTCTATTCTGAGGGGGCTTCACAGTATATATTCTGAGCAAATGTTTCCCCATGCGGGGGAATCGAGAACACAGTTTAAAAATAAGCATTCTCCATTAAAGTGGAGATCATAGAATCACTGTTATGCAGAAGGAGGCTATTTGGCCCATCGGGTCTGCGCTGACCCCCCGAAAGAGCACTCCATCTCGGTTCACATCCCTGCTCCATCACCGTAACCCCACCTACCCTTTTGGACACCAAGGGGCCATTAGCACAGCCAATCCACATAACTTGCACATCTTTGGACTGTGGGAGGAATTCCTTCCCTGAGGGTTGTTAATCTTTAGAATTCTCTACCCGAGAGAGCAGTGTATGCTGGGTCGCTGAATAGCCTGACGATCGAGGTAGACAAGATTATTGACCCAGGGATATTGGGGGCAGGAAAGTGGGATTGAGACCACGGCCTGATCAGCAATTATCGTGTCGATTTGGCCGTCCCTTATCCTATTTCCTGTCTTCTAACTTGACCAAAGCTTTGTCAAGAGAGTGGGGTTTTAAAGAGCGTCGTGAAGGAGGAGGGAGAGATGGAGAGGTTCATGGACGCATTAGCGGAGCTTCGGGCCCACACAGCCGATCGTGGAACAGTTGCGATCCAGGGAGGCACAAGAGGCCAGAATTGTAGGGGAGCAGAGATCTGGGAGAGTTGTGGGCCTGGAGGAGATTACAGGAATGGAGAGGGATTATGAAGACACGGATGAGCATTTTGAAATCACAGTGCTGCTTAACTGGGAGGCAGCCAGTACCGAATGGACGGGATTCGCTGTGATACAGGATATGGGCAGCAGAATTTTGGACACAGTGTAATTTACAGAGGGAGCTGACAGAACATTGGAATAGTTAAGTCTAGAGGTAACAAAGGCATAGACGAGAGTTGCAGCTGCAGAACGAGCTGAGGCAGGAGCCCAGACGGTCAATGTCACAGAGTTATCAGCAACTCTGCAGTGTCCAGTCTCTCTCTCTCCCCCTCTCGGGAAGATTACCACAGAGATTGGTGATTGGCCTCTGGCCAAGCCCTTGCTCAGAGGGCTTTTTTTTTTTCCGTTGAAGCCTCCGACTTGCAGATTGCATTTTTCATCCAGAACGTTGTGTGCCGTTGTCTCAAGGCTGCTTTGCTATTTTGTTTGGTCGACCTCACCGAAGGTTTTTGGAAAATGGCAAAGGGACCAGAGAGGGAGATAAGCAGCAAATGAGGAGAGACCTTTCTTGGCAACAGGAGGCTGAAAGCAGAGGACTCGGGTTTAATTGGAAAACGGATCTGAGGGCAGATGAGAATTTTTTTTTTTAAGCCCTGTCTGAACGTCTGAAGGAAGCAGACTCAAAATCAAATTCAAAAAGGAAATTGGATAAATACCTCGAAAATATTTTATTTCAGAGTTGTGAAGAGACAAGGGGAATGGAACTAACTGGGTTTCACTTTCAAGGGGCCAGTACAGGGGCAATGGGCCGAATGTCCCGCAAGCTGTGCCATTCTATTGTTCAGCTAGAACAGATTTTCAAGCATTTCCACACATTGACAATGCTAATCAAGTATCTGACAATTGTCTTTAATTAAGATGTGGAGATGCCGGCGTTGGACTGGGGTGAGCACAGTAAGAAGTCTTACAACACCAGGTTAAAGTCCAACAGGTTTGTTTCAAACACGAGCTTTCGGAGCGCTGCTCCTTCATTCACCTGAGAAGGATTCCACAGAGTTCAGTGCCGTGCAGGTGTTCACACTTGTGCAGCCGGAGTTAGGAGCCCATCGATAATCACTACCAAATCCAAAAAGGAATTCAGGGAAAACTTCTTTACCCAGAAGCTGCTGAGAATGTGGAACTTGCTCCCACAAGAAGTATTTGAGCTGAATTGAATAGGTGTATTTAAGGGGTAACTAGATATGAACGAGGAAGAAAGGAACAACAGGGTAGGGTAAGGTGAGGTGCAGTGGGAGCACGGACAGCACGGACCAGTTGGACTGAATGGCCTGTTTCCGTGTTGTTAATTCTATAGGGCTCAGCAAGGAAGACCAAGAACATCTCAGTTTCAATCACTGCTGTACATGACAATGGCTTGGGCGATACAACCATAGAATCCCTACAGTGCAGAAGGAGGCCATTCGGCCCATCAAGTCTGCACCAACCCTCTGAACAATGTCTACTATGTACTACTATATCTACAATGTCTACTATGTACGTACTGTGTACGTTCCCTCGGCCGCAGAAAAACACTTTTCACTGTACTTTGTGACAATAAATCAAAACAAATCAAACAAGTACCCTACTTGGGCCCACTCCCCTACCCTATCCCCGCAACCCTTCCTAAAACATACATCCTTGGACACTAAGTGGCACTTTAGCATGGCCAATCCACCTAAACTTGACATCTTTAGACTCTGGGAGGAAACCGGAGCACCCGGAGGAAACCCACACAGACACGGGGAGAACGTGCAGACTCCGCACAGTCACCCAAGGCCGGAATCAAACCCACTGTGAGGGAGGAGTGCTAACCACTGTGCCACCCTGCTGCGAAATGCTGCAATTAAATTGTTACCCTCCCCCCAGAGTAGGGAGTGATCTTATCGGCCTTGGCTTCCAAATCCCAATCAGCATCAATGGTTGAGTGATAACAAGATCAGGCCTCGTTTGATGGATCAGCCACCCCCAACCTAAATGGGCAAACTGGAAATGGGCTCTGGGGCGGCAGAAACCAAATGGTGCCTGTATCTTTAACAGATAGGAGGAGAAGATTGGAAGACGAAATTGAGACTGACTCCATAACTCCTGAAAGGGAATTAGGACAACGCATTTTTAAAATGAATTTAAAATGCCCAATTCTTTTTTTTTCCAATTAAGGAGCAATTTAGCGTGGCCAATCCACTGAACCGGAGCCAGGATCAAACCCGGATCCTCGGCACTACAGTGACCCGGAACTGGGATCAATCCCGGGTCCTCAGAGCTGCAGTGACCCGGAGACCGGATCAAACCCGGATCCTCGGCCCTGCAGTGACCCGGAGCTGGGATCAATCCCGGGTACTCGGCGCTGCAGTGACCCGGAGCTGGGATCAAACCCGGATCCTCGGCACTACAGTGACCCGGAGCCAGGATCAATCCCGGGTCCTCGGAGCTGCAGTGACCCGGAGACCGGATCAATCCCGGGTCCTCGGCGCTGCAGTGACCCGGAGCCAGGATCAATCCCGGATCCTCGGTGCTGCAGTGACCCGGAGACCGGATCAATCCCGGGTCCTCGGAGCTGCAGTGACCCGGAGACCGGATCAAACCCGGATCCTCGGCCCTGCAGTGACCCGGAGCCGGGATCAATCCCGGGTCCTCGGAGCTGCAGTGACCCGGAGCCAGGATCAATCCCGGGTCCTCGCCGCTGCAGTGACCCGGAGACCAGATCAATCCCGAATCCTCGCCGCTGCAGTGACCCGGAGCTGGGATCAATCCCGGGTCCTCGGAGCTACAGTGACCCGGAGCCAGGATCAATCCCGGGTCCTCGGAGCTGCAGTGACCCGGAGCTGGGATCAATCCCGGGTCCTCGGAGCTGCAGTGACCCGGAGCTGGGATCAATCCCGGGTCCTCGGAGCTACAGTGACCCGGAGCTGGGATCAATCCCGGGTCCTCGGAGCTGCAGTGACCCGGAGCCAGGATCAATCCCGGATCCTCGGCGCTGCAGTGACCCGGAGACCGGATCAATCCCGGATCCTCGGAGCTACAGTGACCCGGAGACCGGATCAATCCCGGATCCTCGGAGCTACAGTGACCCGGAGCCAGGATCAATCCCGGATCCTCGGCGCTGCAGTGACCCGGAGACCGGATCAATCCCGGATCCTCGGAGCTACAGTGACCCGGAGACCGGATCAATCCCGGATCCTCGGAGCTACAGTGACCCGGAGCCAGGATCAATCCCGGATCCTCGGCGCTGCAGTGACCCGGAGACCGGATCAATCCCGGATCCTCGGAGCTACAGTGACCCGGAGACCGGATCAATCCCGGATCCTCGGCGCTACAGTGACCTGGAGCTGGGATCAATCCCGGGTACTCGGCGCTGCAGTGACCCGGAGCTGGGATCAATCCCGGGTTCTCGGCGCTACAGTGACCCGGAGCTGGGATCAATCCCGGGTCCTCGGAGCTGCAGTGACCCGGAGCTGGGATCAATCCCGGGTACTCGGCGCTGCAGTGACCCGGAGCTGGGATCAATCCCGGGTTCTCGGCGCTACAGTGACCCGGAGACCGGATCAATCCCGGATCCTCGGCGCTGCAGTGACCCGGAGACCGGATCAATCTCGGATCCTCGGAGCTACAGTGACCCGGAGCCAGGATCAATCCCGGATCCTCGGCGCTGCAGTGACCCGGAGACCGGATCAATCCCGGATCCTCGGAGCTACAGTGACCCGGAGACCGGATCAATCCCGGATCCTCGGAGCTACAGTGACCCGGAGCCAGGATCAATCCCGGATCCTCGGCGCTGCAGTGACCCGGAGACCGGATCAATCCCGGATCCTCGGAGCTACAGTGACCCGGAGACCGGATCAATCCCGGATCCTCGGCGCTACAGTGACCCGGAGCTGGGATCAATCCCGGGTACTCGGCGCTGCAGTGACCCGGAGCTGGGATCAATCCCGGGTTCTCGGCGCTACAGTGACCCGGAGCTGGGATCAATCCCGGGTCCTCGGAGCTGCAGTGACCCGGAGCTGGGATCAATCCCGGGTACTCGGCGCTGCAGTGACCCGGAGCTGGGATCAATCCCGGGTTCTCGGCGCTACAGTGACCCGGAGACCGGATCAATCCCGGATCCTCGGCGCTGCAGTGACCCGGAGACCGGATCAATCCCGGATCCTCGGAGCTACAGTGACCCGGAGCCAGGATCAATCCCGGATCCTCGGCGCTGCAGTGACCCGGAGCTGGGATCAATCCCGGGTCCTCGGAGCTACAGTGACCCGGAGCTGGGATCAATCCCGGGTCCTCGGCGCTGCAGTGACCCGGAGCCAGGATCAATCCCGGGTCCTCGGAGCTACAGTGACCCGGAGCTGGGATCAATCCCGGGTCCTCGGAGCTGCAGTGACCCGGAGCTGGGATCAATCCCGGGTCCTCGGCGCTGCAGTGACCCGGAGCTGGGATCAATCCCGGGTCCTCGGCGCTGCAGTGACCCGGAGACCGGATCAATCCCGGATCCTCGGTGCTGCAGTGACCCGGAGACCGGATCAATCCCGGATCCTCGGTGCTGCAGTGACCCGGAGACCGGGATCAATCCCGGATCCTCGGAGCTGCAGTGACCCGGAGACCGGATCAATCCCGGGTCCTCGGCGCTGCAGTGACCCGGAGCTGGGATCAATCCCGGATCCTCGGAGCTGCAGTGACCCGGAGACCGGATCAATCCCGGATCAAACTCGGCGCTGCAATTCTCCACCTGGATGGTGAAGATTGGAATTTCCTGCAAATGTCAGGTGGATGAAGTACGGAATGTTGGTGACCATTGGGAGCCAGAACCCTGTGCTCAGGAAATCTCTCCCGAAGCCCCTCACCTCCCCCTCTTCTCCCATCGCTCCGTAAAGCCTCCGGTTAATGTTTGGTCATTTGTCGTAATGTCTCTAGCTCCAGATGCCAAACCTTTACCTGACTTGCGTTCCTGTGAAGCGCTTTTGAACATTTTGCTACTTTAGGAGGCTATGTAACTGCAGGTTGTTGTTGTTTGAAACCGGTAAAAACTTTTGGTACCCAAATGGTTAAACTGCCTTTTCCGCCTCCTTTTTTAAATAGAGGTTTTTCTGTCCAAATATATTCCGACAAATGTCTCACTGTTCTGTAATCTGCCTAAATTGAAGGAAAATAAATACCTTAATGCCACAGGAGAGCGGGAGAAAGAGTAGTGTTTGACTGAAGGTTTGATGACTCACCAGTTTGCCCTCCCTCTCTCTCCCTCCCCCACCCCTCGCTCTTTCACTCCCCAACATTCAGTTCTGTACCGTGGCCACATCACCAGGAAACCCAGGCGAACACGTCACATTCACTGCCGTCTGGAGGAGTTTGCTTCCAAGCAGCGAGCTGTGAGCCTTTCAAGACGGTGTTCCAGAGGCCCCCAGTTTGTATATAGAGAGATTAGGGCGAAGAGGGGGAAAGGGGGTCATGCTCACGGGGAGTAATGTGTGCTGCAGGAATGTTGGAAGGGTGAGGTGGGGAGAGAGAGAGAGAGAGAGAGAGTCCTTGTGTCTCTTTATATTTGGGAACAGAGAAAACAGGAGCAGAAGGAGGCCATTCGGCCCTTCGAGCCAGCTATGGCGCTTATTATGATCATGGCTGACCATCCAACTCAGTAGCCTGTCCCCCCTCACCTCCCATCCATGGACAATGTCACTCCCCTACACACACGGGCATTCCCCCCCCCCCCCCCCCCCCCCCACCCCAAGTGAGGACATCCTCCTTTCATGGGCATGGCGCCCCCCCCTCAGGCCCCAGGCCTTGACAGTGCCACCTTGGCAGTGCTGGGGTGGCAATGTCACAGTGCTAGTCTACCAGCGCCAAGGTGCCCTGGTGCCAGAGGGAGAGCCGTGGACCCCCCCCCCTGCCCTATTCCTGACCACCTAGAAACCTCCTCGCTTGGGAGACACACACACACAAACAACCCCCCTCCCCCCAACCGACCCCGCAGGTGTTGTGATGTCTAATGACGTCTAATTCACATTTGTGTGTACGAGTATTAGCCGGTGCAGGCGTGACCTCTCACTGGGGAGACGATTAGATCACGGGAGGCCATTAGATCAGGCTTCCATCTCGTTAATGATGTCATCTCAATTTGCTTTGTGCAGTGACGAGGCGGGATCTGGATCTGGATCCTGCCAATGGAAGCGGGCCGGTTAGATCACAAACTGCTCGTTATGGTTCCAGATTTGGGCCTCTCTTGTGATCTAACTGGCCCTCACGGACCCTCACCAGGCACATCGTGCCCATTAAATCGTGCCCAAAATGTTTTGGCCTCAACTCCTTCCTGTGGTAACGAATTCCACATGTCTGGGTGAAGAAAGTCTCCTCATCTCTGTCCTAAATGGTCCACCCCGTATCCTCAGACAGTGACCCCCCTGGTTCTGGACACACCCATCATCAGAAACATCCTATCCTGTCCAGTTCTGCTAGAATTTTACAGGTTTCTGTGAAATTCCCCCCTCATTCTTCTCAACTCCAGCAAACACAATCCTCATTGACTCAGTCTCTCCTCCTACATCAGTCCCGCCATCCTCGGAATCAGTCTGGTAAACCTTTGCTGCTCTCCCTCTATAGCAAGAACATCCTTCCTCAGATCAGGAGACCAAAACTGCTTACAATATTCCAGATGTGGCCTCACCAAGGCCCTGTATAATTGCTCCCGCTCCTGTACTCAAATCCTCTCACTATTAAGGCCAACATACCATTTGCTGTACCTGCATGTTTATCTTCAGTGGCTGGTGTACAAGGAAACCCAGGTCTCGTTGCACACTTCCCTCTCCTAATTTATGGCCATTCAGATAATAGTCTGCCTTCCCGTTTCTTTTTTAAAATAAATTTGGAGTACCTAATTATTTATTTTTCCAATTAAGGGGCAATTTAGCGCGGCCAATCGACCTACCCTGCACATCTTTGGGTTGTGGGGGTGAGACCCACGCAGACACGGGGAGAATGTGCAAACTCCACACGGACAGTGACCCAGGGCCGGGATTCGAATCCCAGTCCTCAGCGCCACAGTCCCAGTGCTAACCACTGTGCCACATGCCGCCCCCACCTTCCCGTTTCTGCTACCAAACTGGATAACCTCACAATTATCCAAATTATACTGCATCTACATTCACTTTCCCACTCACTCAGCCTGTCCAAATCAGACTGAAGGATCTCTGCTTCCTCCTCACAGCTCACCCTCCCACCCAACTTGGTGACATTTGCAATTCTGGAGGCATTATATTTTGTTGCCTCATCTAAATCAGTAATAAATATACGATAAGTAGCTTGGGTTCTGGCACTGATCCCTGCCGTACCCAAGTAGTCACTGCCTGCCATTTGGAAAAAGACCAAATAATTCTGATGCTTTGTTTACTGTCTGCTAACCAGTTTTCTATCCATCTCAATACACCCTCCCAATCCCATACCATTCAATTTTACAGATTAATCGCTTCTGTGGGACTTTGTCGAAAGCTTTCTGAAAGTCCAAGTAAACCACATCCACTGGCTCTCCCTCATCAACTCTACCAGTTACATCATCGAAGAATTCCAGTAGATTTGTCCCGCATGATTTCCCCTTCAGAAGTCCACGCTGACTGTCTGGTCCTGCTCTTGTTTTCCAAGTTCTCTGCTATAAAATCTTTGATAAAGGATTCTTGGGGCGTGATTTTCCGGCATCGTTGCGTTCTCGCTCAAGATAAACGAGGCCGGTGAACAGAGGGAGAGGCAGAAAACGGATACCGCCGATTAGAATTCCTTTTGAAAACCGCGAACCTGGTTTTCATCCGCTGGGTGTTGGGATGTTGGCTGCTGCGTGTGTGGTGTTACCTCCCGCAGTGTCCAGGCACCGGGGTGTGATTGGGATGCTGGGCACTGGCTCCCACATGCTACATAGCCCCGCACAGCCACGGGTATCCACTTGGGTTGTGTGGAATGCTTCCTTAACCACGATTGCCAATTCCTCATTAGCAATAGCAGCCAGAGGCCTCAGCAGTCGGTGGG
The DNA here is from genome assembly GCF_902713615.1 of Scyliorhinus canicula. NCBI lineage: Eukaryota > Metazoa > Chordata > Chondrichthyes > Carcharhiniformes > Scyliorhinidae > Scyliorhinus > Scyliorhinus canicula. The sequence goes on along the minus strand of NC_052158.1, from coordinate 156,548,301 downwards.
GGTTATGGGTGGTCGGTGGGGCAGACGGGCAGGGGCAGGAGTTGCCTCCAGAACGGGTACACACAATCCAGTAGTTGGCATGGTGGTGCTGTGTGCGGTTGCCCCCCCCCCCACCCTCCCATGGCGGCCCACCCCTGCGGAGGTTCCCCACCCCCAGCCGAGCACAGGGGTGGCAATCCCAGCGCCCCCGGGCTCTGTGAGCAAAGATGGCTATCCCCCCTCCTCGGCTCCCCACAGGAGCCCTTCCACCAGGTTCACGTTTTTCAACAGGAGCACTAATTGGTGCCAGCGTGTCCACTTGCTGGGGAGGCTGCTGAATGATGGGAGGCCGTTGGATATGGGGTGGCTCCCGTTAATTGTATGGAAATGGGGCTACGTGGTGTTAATTAGTTTCTCGCCTCATTAACGTGAGATTCCGAGCTGGTACAGCTCTCGTTTTCAGCCTCCTACTAGTCAACGGCCTCGTTTTACTTGAGCGAGACCGTAACGAGGCCGGAGAATCGCGCCTTTAGAAATCTTTCCGGAGACTCGTGCCCTAGAACGTTCCGCACAGCTGACACCAGGCTGACTGGTCTCTAATTCCCTGTTTTCTCTCTACCTCCCTTTTTAAATAGTGGGGTTACATTAGCTACCTTCCAATCTGCAGATCCAGAGTCTGTAGAATCCCGGAAGATGACCACCACTGCATTCAGTATCTCTCGGGCCACTTCCTTAAGTACTCTGGATTGGAGATTATCAGGCCCTGGGGATTGATCAGACTTCAATCCCATCAGTTTCCCCAACACCATTTCTCGACTAATATTGATCACCTTCAGTTCCTCCCTCTCAGTAAACCTGTGCAGTTTACCCATGCGCTCCTTGAATATTTGCCATTGCCTTTGCACTGTCATCCCTTTAAATCAGTAAGAAGTCTTACAACACCAGGTTAAAGTCCAACAGGTTTGTTTCAAACACGAGCTTTCGGAGCACAGCTCCTTAAGGAGCTGTTGGACTTTAACCTGGTGTTGTAAGACTTCTTACCCTGCTCACCCCAGTCCAACGCCGGCATCTCCACATCATCCCTTTAAATAACATTCCTCAGGCCATCATAGCCAACTCAGGACTCATTTTATCGTAGTTCCCTTTATTAAGATTCAGGACTCTCACCTCAGGATCAACTACGCCAATCTCCATCTTGATGATAAATTTCCTACATGTTATGATCGCTCATCCCCAAGGGGTCTCAGACAACTAGATTGCCAGTAATTCCTTTCTTACTGCACAATACCCAGTCTAGAATGACCAGTTCTCCAATTGGTTCTTCAATGTATTGGGTCCAGAAAACCATCCTGTGCACACTCCAGGAATTCCTCCTCTACGGTACTGGGACTAATTTGATCTGCCCAATCTATATGCAGATTAAAATTAACCAGAATTACAGATGTTCCTTTATCGCATGCGTCTCTAATTTCATGTTTAATGTCATTCCCTACATCACCCTGACAATTTGGGAACCCCTACTAATTTTTCTTGCCCCTTGCAGTTTCTCAGCTCTAACCATACAGATTCCAAATTGTCGGAGCTAATATCTGTCCTCGCTATTACGTTCATATCCTCTTTAACCAGCAATGGAATCCTATCGCCTTTTTTCTTTTTGTCTGTCCTTCCTAAACACTGAATATCCGTGGATCCCTGGTCACCCTGCAGCCATGTCTCCATAATCCCGACGGTGTCATCTCCGTTTCCATCTCCTTGTGCGGTCCGGGTATGGCCTGTTAGGTAGACAGTGCAACACATCCTGGACACTATCAGGAGCAAAACGCAGGAGAAAAATCAACAGCGGCGCAAATAAATGGACATACGTTTGTTTCAACAAAGTTGTTTATTAGCTGTAAAAGTGTTGGAATTTGGGAAAGGATAGAGTGTTGACTTTAGTTGAGGAACGCGATTCGATTCACTTGGCAGACGGCACTGCGAGGATGGGCATGTCAGGCAGCCAATGACAGGAGCCTATGTGAGGAGCAGTAGTCAGTGGGAAGCTGTGACAACTCCAGGACTACGTCCAACCTGAGTTGGTGACCTTAATTTGCAGGTTGCGGGGAGGAGAGAGGAGATGCGGGGAGGAGAGAGATGCTGGAGCTGGTTTAGCACACTGGGCTAAATCGCTGGCTTTTAAAGCAGACCAAGGCAGGCCAGCAGCACGGTTCGATTCCCGTACCAGCCACCCCGAACAGGTGCCGGAATGTGGCGACTAGGGGCTTTTCGCATTGAGGCCTACTTGTGACAATAAGCGATTTTCGTTCATTTCATTCATGTGTCACTGGCCCTGTTCGTGTGGTAAAGCAAACAGTGAAGCTGTGATTAGGAGCTCGTAGAGGATGCAGAATTGAAGCACATTGGGAGGGAAGCAATGACACAGAGGGATGAATTGGGAGAAATCAGCAATTGAACATTTTTAAAATGGTTGACCTCACCACTTATTTATTTTCCATTCATATTGTAAAAACAGAATCTTGAGCATTTGCAAATTCTTCCCACTTGGATTTAACTCCTACATTTCAGCAGCAAAAGAAAGAGCGATTGCTGTCAAACAGGACGTTCGAAAGAGTTAAAGGATTCCCACTCTTTCCAAATACTTTCTCTGGCTGTGTCACAAACTTTTTTTCTTCTTTTTTTCGAACAGAAAGAGTCCAGGCGGAATGAAATACTCCTGAGGTGGGGAGAGAATGGGTTGGTTGCCATGTGTTGCATGTTGTCCATGAGCCAATGGACCTTTGATCAAAGCTGGCCAGATGGAGGGGGCCAGGCAGACTGACGGCTGCAGTGGGAGGAGTTTGCTATTTGCTCCAGGCTGAGAGGAGGCAGTGAGGTGTTGGAGCACAGGCTGACTAGATGCGGGGGCCTCAGCTCATGCAGGGTCGTAAATGTGGAGTGGGCGGGGTGGGCTGGCCGGGGGTGGGGTGGCCGGTGGGGAGGGGGGGGGCTAGATTCAGTGCCCAGCATCTGGAGAGCAGCAGTGGGATCAGACTGTCGGCTCAGTAACTTAACCCCTTTCCTACCTCAGTGTATCCTGTCTTCAACCTTTTCGGTGATGTGAATTAGTTGACTGTGGAACCAAGGAGCTTCCACAGGAGGGAGCCATTCAGCCCATCACCTTCGTGCTGCACTCTGCCAGAACCATTCAAAATTAATGCCAGTGACTTGCTCTTGCCCCGTAAACTCTGTATCAATCCCACTCTGATATGCCGCTCTGTCTCTCTCTCTCCATCAGACCTAGACTTGTATCAATTCAAAGCTACCACTGCAAAGCTGGTGCTCCTGAAATGTAGTCGGCTGGAATTCCTGCCCCGCCCCACAGCTTAGTTGAAAATGAAAATCGCTTATTGTCACGAGTAGGCTTCAATGAAGTTACTGTGAAAAGCCCCTAGTCGCCACATTCCGGCGCCTGTCCGGGGAGGCTGGTACGGGGATTGAACCGTGCTGCTGGCCTGCTTGGTCTGCTTTAAAAGCCAGCGATTTAGCCTGGTGAGCTAAACCAGCCCCTAGTTCATGGGCGGCACAGTAGCACAGTGGTTAGCACTGTTGCTTCACAGCTCCCAGGTTCAATTCCGGCCTCGGGAGACTGTCTGCGGAGTCTGCACGTTCCCCCCCCCCCCCCCCACCCCAGTGTCTGCGTGGGTTTCCTCCCGCAGTCCAAAGACGTGCAGTTTAGGTGGATTGGCCATGATAAATTGCCCTCAGTGTCCAAAAACGTTAGGTGGGGTTGCGGGGATGGGGCTGGGGGCTCCCCATTGGCGGGGCCGGAATATCCGGCTGGTGAGAACGGCTGCAAAATTCCCTCCGTAGTCTCTGTTGTGAAGTAGAAATTGCAGCAATCAATTTGCTCACATCAAGACCCCATAATGTTTCTCAGTAGTTTGATTTGGTGATATTGGTGGTGGAGGGATCATTATCGCAGTTGACACTAGAGAGAGAGACGTCCACTTTCCTTTCTTCCAATATGCCTGAGTTAGGGCACGCTTGGCCTCAGATTCAGGTTTCATCCAAAATGCGGCACTTCATAGAATCATAGAATTTACAGTGCAGAAGGAGGCCATTCGGCCCATCGAGTCTGCACCAGCTCTTGGAGAGAGCATCCTACCCAAGGTCAACACCTCCACCCTATCCCCATAACCCAGTAACCCCACCCAACACTATGGGCAATTTTGGACAGGAAGGGCAATTTATCCCGGCCAATCCACCTAACCTGCACATCTTTGGGCTGTGGGAGGAAACCGAAGCACCCGGAGGAAACCCATGCACACACGGCGAGGATGTGCAGACTCCGCACAGACAGTGACCCAAGCAGGAATCGAACCTGGGACCCTGGAGCTGTGAAGCAATTGTGCTATCCACAATGCTACCATGCTGCCCTTGTGACAGTTCAGCACCCTCCCAGAGCTGCACTGGAATGCCAACCTGAATTTTCTATTCGAGCTTCTGGAGTGGGACTTCAAGCTGTGACTCTTGGACACAGTGGTGAGAACTTCACCCGGCATCAAAGTCCATCCCTTTAGAAGGAGGACGGGGGGGGGGGGGGGGGAGGGAAAATAGCATTTGGCTAAACCCCGGGTTTATATTCAGTCCAAGTTCGCAGGATCCCTTTCACATCTAAGCTGTAAATTGGGATTTAGCGTCCCAGAAATAGCTAGCAGATGGCAATGATGTCACAACAGATACTTTTGCAAAGTCAAAACACATGGTGTTCTTTGCAAAGCCATTCCTTTCCCAGAGCTTATTAAGGTTGTCGGGACTGGAGTTAATTAGAACTTTTTTTTGTTGTAAATTGATGATCTGTTCCAGTGATCTGGAGATAAAGAGAAGATTATGAGGTTGGACATCCCCTAGACATGGCAACATTTCCATTTGCTCCATTGTTTCTCCCCTTCCCCGAGGCTCCTGGTATAACGTCCTCCAGGTACCATCGCTGACTCTCACCTCCCGTTCGTGGCCCATGATTCATGTACTGGCCACGGCAGGGAGTGTGATTGGACAATTGGACTCCAATACACGCCAGTCCAATCCCAGCCTTGTCTAACGTTCAACCACAACAAACAACATTCTCTGTTAGGTTGGGTGGAAAGATCAACGTAGCCCCGCTCCCAACCCTCACCCTGTGAAGATGGTTATTGATGAAGAAGTCCATTCGGCCCATCCACCCACAGGTAGACCACAGAGTGCTCAGATTTCACCGTCCAAATGTTCCTTCAAGAATTCGGCTGCACTCTACATTTTCTATTCATTGAAGAAAGAAAGGGATTGTATTTCCATTGCACCTTTCTTTTATTTTTGATAAACAATTTTAATGGGGTATGTTTTGGCATTGGAAACAGTAAAATTACCAGAACGTGAAAACAAAAGGACTGTACAATAAACAAAGTACACAGTGCAATTGCCCTAACCCGTCCTACCCAGATCTGCCTAATTGACCCCCTATACTACATCCCGCTAACCCCCCCCCCTTGCTGATGATTAATTCTCCGTGAAGAAGTCAATGACTGGCTGCCTCCTCCGGGCGAACCCTAACAACGACCCTCTCAAGGCGAACTGGATTTTCCCCAAGCCCAGGAAACTCGCCATGTCTGACAGCCAGGCTTCCGACTTCGGGGGCTTTGAGTCCCTCCAAGCGAGAATGATCTGTCTCCGGGCTACCAGGGAAGCAAAGGCCAAAACATCGGCTTCTTTCTCCCCCGGACTTCCGGGGCCTCTGAAACCCCAATAATCGCCATCTCCGGACCCATTGTCACCTTTATGTTCAATACTCTAGACAGGACGTCCTCGAACCCCTGCTAGTAACTCTTAAGTTTTGGACACACCCTAAACATGTGGACATGGTCTGCCGGTCCTCCCAGACACTTTACACACCTGTCCTCTACACCGAAGAATCAGCTCATCTGGGACACTGTCATGTGGGCCCAGTGGACGACCTTAAATTGAATCAGGCTGAGCCTGGCACATGTTGCAGTCCCATTAACCCTGCTCAGCGCGTCCGCCCACAGGCCTTCCCCAATCTCCCCTCCCAACTCCTCCTCCCATTTATGCCTCAGTTCCTCCGTCTGCATCTCCCCCATCCCATGAACTCCTTGTAAATATCCGAAACACTTCCCTCCCCCACCCATCCTCTAGACACTACCCTATCTTGGATCCCCCTTAGTGGCAAGAGTTGAAAAGATGGCACCTGCCTGTGCAAAAAGTCCCGTACCTGAATATACTGGAATTCATTCCCCCTCGTCAACCCAAACTTGTCCTCCAGCGCCCTCAAGCCAGGGAAGCTCCCTTCCAAGAACAAATCTCCCGTCCGCTCAATCCCCCGCCCTCCGCCATACCCGATACCCCCCCCCGTCCAACCTCCCCGGGGCAAATCGATGGTTGTCACATATTGGGGACCAGACCGATGCTCCCGTTGCTCCCACATGCCTCCTCCACTGTCCCCAGATCCGAAGGGCCACCACTGCAGGACTGGTGGAGAAGCGCGCTGGCAGGAACCATGTTGATTCTGCCTGATTACCTTAAACTTACTCAAGTACCCTGCAACACCTTCTTTAATAATAGCTTCTAACATTCTCCCGGTGACAGATGTTAATCTAACTGGCCTTTAGTTTTCTGCTTTTTGCTTGAGTAAAGGAGTTACATTTGTTATCTTCCAATTGAATGGAACTTTCCCTGAATCTAGGGAGTTTGGGGAAATTAAAACCAATGTGTCAACTTCTGGTTTAGCACAGTGGGCTAAACAGCTGGCTTGTAATGCAGAACAATGCTAGCAGCGCGGGTTCAATTCCTGTACCTGCCTTCCCAAACAGGTGCCGGAATGTGGCGACTAGGGGCTTTTCACAGTAACTTCATTGAAGACTACTTGTGACAATAAGTGATTATTGTTATTATTATTCTTTTGAGACCGGAGAATGAAGTCTATCAGGATCCCAGCTCTTGTCAGTCCCGCAGCTCCAACAATTTACTCAAGTACCACTTCCCTGATGATTGTAGTTTTCCTGTGTTTGTCCCTCCCTTCCATTTCCTGGTTTATAGCTGCTTCTAAGATATTATTTGTATCATCTATGGTAAAGACTGATGCAAAATGCCTGTACAATTCATCCACCATCCTTTTGTTTTCCATTGTTAATTCCCCAGGCTCACTTTCCACAAGACCAATTCTCACTTTGTTAACTTGTTTCTTTTTAAAATATTTATAAAAACTCTGACAGGGTGGCACAGCACCAGGGTCACGGGTTCGAATCCTGGCTTGGGTCACTGTCTGTGCGGAGTCTGCACGTTCTCCCCGTGTCTGCGTGGGTTTCCTCCGGGTGCTCCGGTTTCCTCCCACAAGTCCCGAAAGACGTACTGTTGGGTGAATTGGGCATTGTGAATTCTCCCTCTGTGTATCCGAACAGGGGCCGGAGTGTGGCGACTGAGGGCTTTTCACAGTAACTTCATTGCCGTGTGAATGTAAGCCGACTTGTGACACGAATAAAGGTTATTGTTATTGCTATGACTACCTATTCTTATGTTTCTGGCTAGCTTTCTGTCCTACTCTATTTTGTCCCTCCCTATTAATCTTTTGGTCATTACCGGAGTTTTCAAGTTTTTTAAATTTTTTTTTCTTTTAATTTAGATTACCCAATTATTTTTTCCAATTAAGGGGCAATTTAGCGTAGCCAATCCACCTACTCTGTACATTTTTGGGTTGTGGGGGCGAAACCCACGCAGACACGGGGAGAATGTGCAAACTCCACACGGACAGTGACCCAGAATCGAACCTGGGACCTCAGCGCCGTGAGGCGGTTGTGCTAACCACTAGGCCACCGTGCTGCCAGTTTTCAAGTTCTTCTGACCAGCAGGCCACGCGGACATTGGGTTGTCTTCTTGACGATATTAGCTGGCAAGTTCTCAATGAGTGAACCACCCACAGGGAGGTTCTCATGATAACTTGAAAGACCTTGAAAGCGTCTCAATCCAAGCTGGCATTTCTGGGGAATGGCAGCCAACATTCGTCCAGACGGTGTGAGGCGAGCCTGGGGATGGATTGAACCAAGGACTGTGCGTACATAACGTACAAAAACAACTCATCACTGAGACAACAGCTTTCAACCTTCCTCAACGACAGTGGATCACACTGAAAATGGATCCACATATTGCATGTGGCCACTTGCTCCATAAGCAGAGGATGAGAAATGGCCCAAAGAATGATTCTGGCCAACAAACGGAGGCAAAGAAACATAATCACATCAACCGTTTTTAAAATTCATTTTATAACGGGGATGTGGGCGTCGCTGGTTAGACCAGCATTTGTTGTCCACCCCTAATTGCCCTTGAGAAGGTTGTGGTGAGCTGCCCTCTTGAACTATTGGGAATCCATGGGGTGTAGGTACATCCACTGTGCTGTTAGGGAGAGAGTTTCAGGATGTTGCCCCAGTGACAGTGAAGGAACGGCCGATATATTGTCAAGTCAGGGAGGTGAGTGACTCAGAGGGGAATCTCCAGCTGGTGAGGTTCCCAGGTATCTGCTGCACTTGTCCTTCTAGATGGTAGGTGTCCTGGGTTTGGAAGGTGCTGCCGAACAAACCTTGGTGAGTTGCTGCAGTGCTTCTTGAAGATGGTGCACATGGCTGGCACTGTTCATCGGTGGTGGAGGGAGTGAATGCTTGTGGAAGGAGGAGCAATCAAGCGGGGCTGCTTTGTCCTGGATGGTGACGAGCTTTTTGAGTGTTGTTGGAGCTGCACTCATCCAGGCAAGTGGAGAGTATTCCATCACACTCCTGACTTGTGCCTTGTAGATGGTGGATGGGCTTTGGGGGGTCAGGAGGTGAGTTGCTCGCTGCAGGATTCCCAGCCTCTGACCTGCTCTGGTAGCCACAGTATTTATATGGCTAGTCCAGTTCAGTTTGTGGTCAATGCTAACCCCCTAGGATGTTGATTGTGGGGGGTTCAGTGACAGTAATGCCATTGAATGTCAAGGGATGATGGTTCAATACTATCTTATTGGAGATGGTCATTGCCTGGCATTTGTGCGGTGCAAATGTAACTTGCCGCTTGTCAGCCCAAACCTGGATGCTGTCCAGGTCTTGTTCCATTTGCACATGGACTGCTTCAGTGTCTGAAGAGTCACGAATGGTACTGAGCATTGTGCAAACATCCCCACTTCTGAAGTTATGGTGGACGCAGCTGAAGATGGTTGGGCCCAGGACACTACCCTGAGGAACTCCTGCAGTGATGTCCTGGAGTTGAGATGATTGACCTCCAACCACCACAACCATCTTCCTTTGTGCCGGGTCTGATGCCAATCAGTGGAGAGTTTTCCCCCTGATTCCCATTGACTCCAGTTTAGCTCGGGCTCCTTGATGCCGCACTCGGTCAAATGCTGCCTTGATGTCAAGGGCAGTCACTCTCACCTCACCTCCAGCATTCAGCTCTATTGTCCATGTTTGAACCAAGGCTGTAATGAGGTCAGGAGCTGAGTGACCCTGGGCGGAACCCAAACTGAGTGTCCGTGAGCAGGTTATTACTAAGTTCCTGCCTGACCCTTTTCATCACTTTGCTGCTGATGGAGAGTAGACTGATAGGGCAGTAATTGGCTGGGTTGGATTTAGTCTGTTTTTTGGGTATAGGACACACCTGTGAAATTTTCCACATTGCCAGGTAGATGCCAGCGTTGCAGCTGTACTGAAACAGCTTGGCTGCAGGGAATCCCCAAGCCCGATCCCCAGCGTGGGCAAAATGCCAGCTGGGCACCTCGGCATTGCCAGCCTGCGCCAGGGTGAGAGTGCCAAGGTGCCCGAGTGGCACTAGCAGCAACAAGTGCCAAACTGGCCAGAAGCCAACTTCCCCGAGTGCCTCCAATCACCTGGGAGACCCCACCCTCTTCAAGTGCTGGTACACGTGGTCTGTGTTTGTGGGGACCAATTGGCAGTGGGCTGGGGTGTCCTCAGCAAGGCCGATGTGTGCCAGGTCGCTGGTCAATCAACGGCAGCACAGCGAAGTAGGTTTTTAAACTCACTTCACCGAGCAAGATCACGACGTCTTACAAAGTCTGGTTCGATCTTGCGGGGCGGGGCGGTCAGGAATACCGGGTGTGACCGATTCTGCCGGGAAACAACCAGTAGATCAACATCTTGGGATGGCATAAATCGCCAAACTAAATATCCCATAATGTGATGTTCCTGTTTTGTGAAAGTGACAGGAGAGATACTTTCACTTTCAAGCGCATGTTAATGTTTCAGCTCTAACGAATGAGCTAATCTCTCCAGATGCACAGAATCTACTTCCTCTGCTGGAGACAGTCCAGAGTAATTGCTCCTCCCAAGTGAAACAGCAACTTCTGTCAAGTTAATATACTTCATTCACAGTTCCTGGTGAGCTCTCCTCTCCGCTCGGGGCGATGAAAGACAGCCTGACTGCCCGCAACGTGGAACACCTCCACTCAGTCCGAAAGCGTGACCCCGAGCTCCCTGTCATTGTCATTTCAATTCACTATCTTGTCATCAGCCTGACCTTCCTGTCCTCACCACCCTACACCACCCCAATGGAGCTCCGGATACAGCACAGCCTTCCAGACTCTGCACTCAGTTCAACCATTTCAGAGCAAAACCTCTGCTGCAATATCTCTGGACAGGATCTCCTGAAGCTACTGCTTTGCACAGTTACCTCTCCTTCACACCCATCTTCGTTTCTTTGCCTGGACCAATACCATCTCCATTTGTTTTGCATCATCATCCCTTTTGTCATTTCATCTCTGGCCATTCACCCGATCACAACCCTTCCCGCTTTTTGAGGAACAGCAGAGGGTTAGATACAGAGTAAAGCCCCCTCTACTCTGTCCCAATCAAACACTCTCAGGACAGGTACAGCACGGGGTTAGATACAGAGCAAAGCTCCCTCTACACTGTCCCCATAAAACACTCTCAGGACAGGTACAGCACGGGGTTAGATACAGAGCAAAGCTCCCTCGACACTGTCTCCATCAAACACTCCCAGGACAGATACAGCACGGGGTTAGATACAGAGTAAAGCTCCCTCTACACTGTCCCCATCAAACACTCCCAGGACAGGTACAGCACGGGGTTAGATACAGAGTAAAGCTCCCTCTACACTGTCCCCATCAAACACTCCCAGGACAGGTACAGCACGGGGTTAGATACAGAGTAAAGCTCCCTCGACACTGTCCCCATCAAACACTCCCAGGACTGGTACAGCATGGGGTTAGATACAGAGTAAAGCTCCCTCTACACTGTCCCCATCAAACACTCCCAGGACAGGTACAGCACGGGGTTAGATACAGAGTAAAGCTCCCTCTACACTGTCCCCATCAAACACTCCCAGGACAGGTACAGCACGGGGTTAGATACAGAGTAAAGCTCCCTCTACACTGTCCCCATCAAACACTCCCAGGACAGGTACAGCACGGGGTTAGATACAGAGTAAAGCTCCCTCTACACTGTCCCCATCAAACACTCCCAGGACAGGGTTAGATACAGAGTAAAGCTCCCTCTACACTGTCCTCATCAAACACTCCAAGGACAGGTACAGCACGGGGTTAGATACAGAGTAAAGCTCCCTCCACACTGTCCCCATCAAACACTCCCAGGACAGGTACAGCATGGGATTAGATACAGAGTGAAGCTCCCTCTACACTGTCCCCATCAAACACTCCCAGGACAGGTACAGCACGGGGTTAGATACAGAGTAAAGCTCCCTCTACACTGTCCCCATCAAACACTCCCAGATGGACAGATTATTGGACTATAGGGGAGTGAAGGGTTGTGGGGAACAGGCAGGATATTGGATTGTGACCACAGTCCAATCAGCCATGAACCTATTGTGGAGATGCCGGCGTTGGACTGGGGTGAGCACAGTAAGAAGTCTTACAACACCAGGTTAAAGTCCAACAGGTTTGTTTCAAACACGAGCTTTCGGAGCGCAGCTCCTTAAGGAGCTGCGCTCCGAAAGCTCATGTTTGAAACAAACCTGTTGGACTTTAACCTGGTGTTGTAAGACTTCTTAATGAAGTTTATTGAATAGCAGAGCAGGCTCGAAGGGCCACATAGCAGTCTCCTGTTCATGTTTCTTCTGGTCTGTCGATACAGACAGAATGTGTCTGAATGCAAATAATAATTGTTGTCGAATGTGTGCCCGTATTGTGCAGTGGAGGTCCCACACTTACCCACAACTGGATAGAGATTGCCCAAGGACTCGGGACACAAAGCCAATAGGATCACTTCACAAACTATAAGCAGTAACTAGTCATTTGGTTTGGAATAGAGTCTTCAATCCTCCGACAGATTATTTGACATGAGCTCTCTGTAATTTGGGTCGTTGCTTCAGGCATCCGCACAGAGCACGGACAGAATTACTAATTGAGGCACGCGAGTTCCTCATGGGGATATATTCATTTTTCTTATTAAATTCAATCCGCCATTACTTGGAGCTATTGGGCAAAGTGTGAGTCGAGTTCCACTCGGCACAATCTTCCTTATGTGCATCATCCCATGTGTCTATTATTCATGTATCCAAAACCGTGATTTTAAAATTTTCATCCCTGGCTTTCTCCCTCCCTATTTTAGTGAAATTCTTCAGCCTGACAACCCTGGGAGACCTCTGCACCCCTCCAGGTCCAACCTCTTGTGTACTCCTGATTTGAATCGCTCCCCAATTGGCGGCCTTGCTTTCAGACGCCTGATTCCTAAACTCTGGAATTCCCTGCCTAATACTCTCGGCCGCACGATCTCTCGCCCCTCCCTTAAGTAACTCCCGAAAGGCTACCTCTTTGAGCAGGGTCCTGTTCACCTGTCCTACTATCTGAAAATGAAAATTGCTTATTGTCACGAGTAGGCTTCAATGAAGTTACTGTGAAAAGCCCCTAGTCGCCACATTCCGGCGCCTGTTCGGGGAGGCTGGTACGGGAATCGAACCGTGCTGCTGGCCTGCCTTGGTCTGCTTTCAAAGCCAGCGATTTAGCCCAGTGTGCTAAACAGCTGTTTCTGTGGGACATTAAACACAGGCTGACATTGATGTGATAGATCTTGGGTGGGGTTCTCCATCGCGAAACATAATTGGACGGAGAATCGTTTCCGATGCTGAAATCGCAGTGGGCGCCGATCGGACGCCAAATTGCAATTCTCCGTCACCTCCACAGCGGCGCCAATTCGTTCCGGAACGCACGTACAGTGAACACCATTTGCATGACAATAGGGGGGCCTAACCCGGTATTCTCCGGGGCTTCCGCCATTCTCCGCCTCAGATGGGCCGAATTCCCGACGGCGAGGTTCACTTGTACTTTTAAAAACCGTGAACCCGGCATTGTGGCTGCTGAGGGAGAGGGGAGGTGGGGTGCAGAAAGTGCCCAACGTCGCCACAGTTTGCTGACAGTTCTGCCAGGGCGGGGTGGTAGCAGGGGGGTGGCCAGGAGGTAGGCTGAGGGGTGTGATGGACAGGCACGGAACACCATTGCTGCGGCCTGCAAAAGGCAGCCATGCAATCGTGCACGCCGCTAACTGTCCCACTTTAAACTTACCAGTCGTTTAAGTGTCCCCCCACCCCCAGGGCAACCCCCCCCCCCCCCCCCCCCCCCCCCCCCCACGGGTACCCTCTGGCCCCAGCCGATCAGTCAACAGGATGGGCGTGCCCCAGCGTGACCAGTGCCAGCTTGTTGGCTGGGATGAGTGTGTGTGGAGAGTGTAATGTGTGTGGGGCTGGGATGAGTGTGTGTGGGGAGTGTAATGTGTGTGTGGGGCTGGGATGAGTGAGTGTGGGGAGTGCAATGTGTGTGTGAGGCTGGGATGAGTGTGTGTGGGGAGTGTAATGTGTGTGTGTGGCTGGGATGAGTGTGTGTGGGGAGTGTAATGTGTGTGTGTGGCTGGGATGAGTGTGTGTGGGGAGTGTAATGTGTGTGTGTGGCTGGGATGAGTGTGTGTGGGGAGTGTAATGTGTGTGTGTGGCTGGGATGAGTGTGTGTGGGGAGTGTAATGTGTGTGTGTGGCTGGGATGAGTGTGTGTGGGGAGTGTAATGTGTGTGTGTGGCTGGGATGAGTGTGTGTGGGGAGTGTAATGTGTGTGTGCGGCTGGGATGAGTGTGTGGGGGAGTGTAATGTGTGTGTGCGGTTGGGATGAGTGTGTGTGTGGAGTGTAATGTGTGTGTGCGGCTGGGATGAGTGTGTGGGGGAGTGTAATGTGTGTGTGCGGCTGGGATGAGTGTGTGTGGGGAGTGTAATGTGTGTGTGCGGCTGGGATGTGTGTGTGTGGGGAGTGTAATGTGTGTGTGCGGCTGGGATGAGTGTGTGTGGGGAGTGTAATGTGTGTGCGGCTGGGATGAGTGTGTGGGGGGAGTGTAATGTGTGTGTGCGGCTGGGATGAGTGTGTGTGGGGAGTGTAATGTGTGTGTGCGGCTGGGATGAGTGTGTGTGGGGAGTGTAATGTGTGTGTGCGGCTGGGATGAGTGTGTGTGGGGAGTGTAATGTGTGTGTGCGGCTGGGATGAGTGTGTGTGGGGAGTGTAATGTGTGTGTGGGGCTGGGATGAGTGTGTGTGGGGAGTGTAATGTGTGTGTGTCGCTGGGATGAGTGTGTGTGGGGAGTGTAATGTGTGTGTGCGGCTGGGATGAGTGTGTGTGGGTAGTGTAATGTGTGTGTGCGGCTGGGATGTGTGTGTGGGGAGTGTAATGTGTGTGTGCGGCTGGGATGAGTGTGTGTGGGGAGTGTAATGTGTGTGTGTGGCTGGGATGAGTGTGTGTGGGGAGTGTAATGTGTGTGTGCGGCTGGGATGAGTGTGTGTGGGGAGTGTAATGTGTGTGTGCGGCTGGGATGAGGGTGTGTCGGGAGTGTAATGTGTGTGTACGGCTGGGATGAGTGTGTGTGGGGAGTGTAATGTGTGTGTGCGGCTGGGATGAGTGTGTGTGGTGAGTGTAATGTGTGTGTGCGGCTGGGATGAGTGTGTGTGGGGAGTGTAATGTGTGTGTGCGGCTGGGATGAGTGTGTGTGGGGAGTGTAATGTGTGTGTGGGGCTGGGATGAGTGTGTGTGGGGAGTGTAATGTGTGTGTGGGGCTGGGATGAGTGAGTGTGGGGAGTGTAATGTGTGTGTGCGGCTGGGATGAGTGTGTGTGTGGAGTGTAATGTGTATGTGCGGCTGGGATCAGTGTGTGTGGGGAGTGTAATGTGTATGTGCGGCTGGGATGAGTGTGTGTGGGGAGTGTGTGTGGGGAGTGTGTGTGGGGAGTGTGTGTGGGGAGTGTGTGTGGGGAGTGTAATGTGTGTGTGCGGCTGGGATCAGTGTGTGTGGGGAGTGTAATGTGTATGTGCGGCTGGGATGAGTGTGTGTGGGGAGTGTGTGTGGGGAGTGTGTGTGGGGAGTGTGTGCGGGGAGTGTGTGTGGGGAGTGTAATGTGTGTGTGCGGCTGGGATGAGTGTGTGTGGGGAGTGTAATGTGTGTGTGCGGCTGGGATGAGTGTGTGTGGGGCGTGTAATGTGTATGTGCGGCTGGGATGAGTGTGTGTGGGGAGTGTAATGTGTATGTGCGGCTGGGATGAGTGTGTGTGGGGAGTGTAATGTGTGTGTGGGGTTGGGATCAGTGTGTGCGGGGAGGGTAATGTGTGTGTGTGGCTGGGGTGAGTGTGTGTGGGGCTGGGGTGAGTGTGTGTGGGGAGTGTAATGTGTGTGTGCGGCTGCAGCTTGTCAGCCTCCTGAGTGTCAATCACGGACCCGGAGAATCCCGCACCATTTCTCATTGGAATCGATTGCGTTCCACGCGCGCTGGTTCTAGCCCCTCCACAGTCGCTGAATCGGTCCAGGGTTGGCGTCACTTTTGCTGTGGTGGAACTCCACGGATCCTGCCCTGGCGTCAACACTTAGTCTCAGGAACGGAGAATTCCACCCCCTGTGGTTACTATGCTTCGAAGAAGCGTCCGAGGTTGCCCCTTGTGTTCTCCACGAATGCTTATCCCTCAGTCACCCACCTGATGATCTAATTTATTTAAATTGCCATTTAGGGAGTCTACTTGTCTTTTTAAAAATTAATTCACAGGATGTGGGTGTCGCTGGTTAGGTCAGTATTTCTTGCCCATCCCTAGTTGCCCTTGAGAAGGTGGGGGTGAGCTGCCTTCTTGAACCATTGCAGTCCATGTGGTGTAGGTACACCCACAGTGAGTGAGGGGGTTTCCATGTTCGTCTCATTGCTCACTGGGGGACAGGCTTGCTCAGATGTAAAGCTCTGATTACAGGCGCAATGGGCCAAGTGGCCTCCTTCTGTGCTCTGTCGCTTTATGATGCTATCTGAAACATATCGAGGCCCATACGTCAATGCAAACTCATTCACTAACCGCACCTCCTCCTCCAGCCCGACAACCCTACTGAAGTCGCCACATTCCTCTGAATCTAGTCTCTCTCCCTTGTATCTTTTTAAAAAAATTTTTTTAATGTAAATTTAGAGTACCCAATTATATTTTTTCCAATTTTAGGGGCAATTTAGCGTGACCAATCCACCGAACCTGCACATCTTTGGGTTGTGGGGGGTGAAACCCACGCAGTCACAGGGAGAATGTGCAAACTCCACATGGACAGCGATTCAGGGCCAGGATTTGAACCCGGGTCCTCAGCGCCTCAGTCCCAGTGTTAATCACTGCGCCACGTGCCACCCTTGTCCCCTGTCTCTTTGACTTTCTCTTGTTGGTCACACCTTCAGTAGCCAAGACCCTAAGCTCTGGAATTTCATCCCGAAACCTATTCACCTTTCACTCCATGGGTGCAATCGAACAGCCAACGCTGCGCTGGAAAAGCAGCCCGCCGCAGCGCGGTGTGGCCGATTGAAGCCGGGAGACCCTGCTCCCAGGAACTACCCGGCTCGCTATTCCTCGCGAGATCTAACACGATCTTCCCGTGTCTGCATGGGTTTCCTCCGGGTGCTCCGGCTTCCTCCCACAAGCCCTGAAAGACGTGCTGTTAGGTGAATTGGACATTCTGAATTCTCCCTCTGTGTACCCAAACAGGCGCCGAAATGTGGCGACTAGGGGCTTTTCACAGTAACTTCATTGCAGTGTTAATGTGAGCCTACTTGTGACACCAGTATAGATTATTATTGATTATTTTATTACTTTTTGGCAAATCTGCATATGAGTGCAGGACAGCAAGTCTGACTGAAATACGCAGTTTCCCGAGGCATCGAGTTAAATTGCTCCCCAGCTTTCAATCCTTCACTAATACCTAACTCTGACCAAGCGTTTGGTAATCTGTCTGAATATTTCTTTCTTACCCTGAGCGGGCAACTTGGTTTGATTATTTTTCTCTGACGTACCTGGGGGGGCAGAAAGGCGCTATATTAAGGCAGTGTTGTTGGGCGAAATCTTTTGCAGTACACATGCCAAACAGACTCTCAACGGTTCCGAGCCTCAAATTAGGAATGATCCAAACTGCTCCATTTTCGGCTATTTTTAGCCATGTCTGTGGCCCTGCCCTCTCCTCTCAGGACAGACCCAGAGGGTGCTGGACAAACCTACACTTTGCAGAGTGACTGGGTGGGAGGTACAGCACGAATGTTGCTCAGGGACACAGAGGAAGGATAGATAGATCTCCCTTCTCTGTGGGACCTTTCACCTCTTCACGTTTTGCAGCCAATAAAGTTCCTTTCTGAAGTTTGGTCACTGTTGTAAGAAACATGGCCAGTGATTTTCGCACAGCAAGATCCCACAAAATGTGCTCCCAGGTTGTGTTGTGCAGCAATGTTGTTTGAGTGATGAGTTACGGGATCAGAAACCGTGGCGAGCTTCCCTCTTCTTTGAATAGGGGTCATGTCCAAATGTAATGACAGCTGTGCCCTCGATTTTAATGTCTATTCTGGAGGCAGCATCTCTGCCAGTGCAGCGCTCCCTAAAATATTCACTCGGCATGCCAGCCTGGATTGTGTACCCACGACGCTGGAGTGACTCACTGACCTGTGACTATGGGAGAGCTGACAGTGCCACACGCCAAACCGGTGTTCACTAGAAGCAACAATGAATCATAGAATGCCTGCTGTGCAGAAGGAGGCCGTTCAGCCCATTGAGTCTGCACCGACCCTCTGAAAGAGTACCCTACCTAGCCCCACCCCATCGGCATAACCCCACCCAACCCACACAACTTTTAGACACTAAGGGTCAATTTATCACGGCCAGTCCACCGAACCTGCACGCCTTTGGACTGCTGGAGGAAACCGGAGCACCCGGAGGAAACCCACGCAGACACGGGGAGAACGTGCAGACTCCGCACAGTCACCCAAGGCCGGAATTGAACCCGGGTCCCTTGAGCTGCAAGGCAGCAGTGCTAACCACTGTGCCACCGTGCCGCCCCAGTGAATATGCAAGGAGGGAGATGTCCAAATGCTGAGTTGAAATGGTAGGTTTCATAGAGGCTCCACTGAGATTGGGCGTGGGACGAAGGAGAAGAGGGAAGAGGGTGCGGGAAGGGGTTAGGTGGGTCTGCATTGAAAGCTGAAGGATCGGCAGCGAATGATGAGAGATTGGGGGGGGGGGAATGGAAGCACTGATTGGGAGGGATGAGGGGGGGGGGGCGGGGTGAACAACTCAAGTGACCTGCAATATGGCACAGCCAGAGTTGGCAATGCTAACCTGGGCTTGTATAGGGGGATTGTATATTAACAGGAGCTTCCTTGTGCTTGATTCCCTGAAGGAGGGAATGTGGAATTTCCCGTGTGAATCAGGGTCAGACTGTGTGTGCCTGAGGTGTGAAATTACAGGGATGTTTGGATTGAACAGGAAATGAGATTTCACAGGGCTGAAACCTGAGGTCCTGAATCACCGTTCGATACAAACTGATTCTGCAAATATGTGGATATCGATGATGCCAGAACTGGGAGTTTATCGCCAACAGAAAAGATTAACCCGGCTGGCATGGGAGGAACGATGGACCTTTCCCTCCTCCAAGACCCTCCAGGAACACTGGTGGCCAGGGCCACTGGTCCCTCAGCACATTCTCCCTTCTCTGACCTTCGCCTGTCCTACCACCCTCCAGAATCTCTGTGCTCATTCTATTCTGGCCTGTTCCCGCTCCTCGGTTTTAATCGTTACACCACTGGGGGCCGTGCCTGCCTTCAGTTGCTGAGCCCGCAAGCTCTGGAATGCCCCCGCCCCCCACCCAAAACTCTCTCCCTCTCTCTCCTTAAAGGACGCTTCTGAAAACTGATCACCCTGACCATGTTCTTTCCTGGCTCAGTGTCAAATTTATTTGACGGTCACGCCTGTGACATGCTGTGGGCAGCTTAATTGTGTTCACGGTGCTATATCAATGCAAGTTGTTGTTGGGCTTCCTTTTCCTGGAGTTATTGATGGAGTAACGTGCACTCCCGGATGGATTTTCAGTGGTTATCCTGTGGTTTGTAGTTAGCTCGGAGGTACTGAGTTTGGAGATTGGGTTGCCTGATGACGCTTTGACCCCCACAGTTGGCCACTGACCTCCTGCACTGTATTACAGCAAACCAGACAAAACTATTCTGCAAATGTTGTCTGTGGCACAGGGGCATTACAGCTGGTCTGTCTGGAGCGGTCTGGCTGGAGCGGGCTGTCTGGAGCGGGCTATCTGGAGCGGGCTGTCTGGAGCGGTCTGTCTGGAGCGGGCTGTCTGGAGCGGTCTGTCTGGAGCGGGCTGTCTGGAGCGGGCTGTCTGGAGCGGGCTGTCTGGAGCGGGCTGGCTGGAGCGGGCTGGCTGGAGCGGGCTGGCTGGAGCGGGCTGTCTGGAGCGGTCAGTCTGGAGCGGTCAGTCTGGAGCGGGCTGTCTGGAGCGGGCTGGCTGGAGCGGGCTGTCTGGAGCGGGCTGGAGCGGTCAGTCTGGAGCGGTCTGTCTGGAGCGGGCTGGCTGGAGCGGGCTGTCTGGAGCGGGCTGTCTGGAGCGGTCAGTCTGGAGCGGTCAGTCTGGAGCGGTCAGTCTGGAGCGGGCTGTCTGGAGCGGGCTGTCTGGAGCGGTCAGTCTGGAGCGGGCTGTCTGGAGCGGTCAGTCTGGAGCGGGCTGTCTGGAGCGGTCTGTCTGGAGCGGGCTGTCTGGAGCGGGCTGTCTGGAGCGGTCTAGGTGGAGCGGGCTGTCTGGAGCAGACTGGAGCGGGCTGTCTGGAGCGGGCTGTCTGGAGTGGGCTGTCTGGAGTGGTCAGTCTGGAGCGGTCAGTCTGGAGCGGACTGGAGCGGGCTGTCTGGAGTGGTCAGTCTGGAGCGGTCAGTCTGGAGCGGGCTGTCTGGAGCGGACTGGGGCGGGCTGTCTGGAGTGGGCTGTCTGGAGCGGGCTGTCTGGAGCGGGCTGTCTGGAGCGGGCTGTCTGGAGCGGGCTGGCGCGGTCTGTCTGGAGCAGTCAGTCTGGAGCGGTCTGTCTGGAGCGGACTGGAGCGGGCTGTCTGGAGTGGGCTGTCTGGAGCGGTCTAGGTGGAGCGGGCTGTCTGGAGCAGACTGGAGCGGGCTGTCTGGAGCGGGCTGTCTGGAGTGGGCTGTTTGGAGTGGTCAGTCTGGAGCGGTCAGTCTGGAGCGGACTGGAGCGGGCTGTCTGGAGTGGTCAGTCTGGAGCGGTCAGTCTGGAGCGGGCTGTCTGGAGCGGACTGGAGTGGGCTGTCTGGAGCGGGCTGTCTGGAGCGGTCTGGCTGGAGTGGGCTGTCTGGAGCGGGCTGGCTGGAGTGGGCTGTCTGGAGTGGTCAGTCTGGAGCGGTCAGTCTGGAGCGGTCAGTCTGGAGCGGGCTGTCTGGAGCGGGCTTTCTGGAGCGGGCTGGCTGGAGTGGGCTGTCTGGAGCGGTCTGTCTGGAGCGGTCTGTCTGGAGCGGGCTGTCTGGAGCGGGCTGTCTGGAGCGGTCTGTCTGGAGCGGTCTGTCTGGAGCGGGCTGTCTGGAGCGGACTGTCTGGAGCGGACTGTCTGGAGCGGACTGTCTGGAGCGGGCTGTCTGGAGCGGACTGTCTGGAGCGGGCTGTCTGGAGGCGGGCTGGAGCGGGCTATCTGGAGCGGACTGTCTGGAGCGGGCTGTCTGTAGCGGGCTGGAGCGGGCTATCTGGAGCGGGCCGTCTGGAGCGGGCTGTCTGGAGCGGGCTATCTGGAGCGGACTGTCTGGAGCGGGCTGTCTGGAGCGGGCTGGAGCGGGCTATCTGGAGCGGACTGTCTGGAGCGGGCTATCTGGAGCGGGCTATCTGGAGCGGGCCGTCTGGAGCGGACTGTCTGGAGCGGGCTGTCTGGAGCGGGCTATCTGGAGCGGGCTATCTGGAGCGGACTGTCTGGAGCGGGCTGTCTGGAGTGGGCTGGAGCGGGCTATCTGGAGCGGGCTATCTGGAGCGGGCTGTCTGGAGCGGTCTGTCTGGAGCAGTCAGTCTGGAGCGGGCTGTCTGGAGCGGTCTGTCTGGAGCGGGCTGTCTGGAGCGGACTGGAGCGGTCAGTCTGGAGCAGTCAGTCTGGAGCAGTCAGTCTTGAGCGGGCTGTCTGGAGCGGGCTGTCTGGAGCGGACTGGAGCGGTCAGTCTGGAGCGGTCTGTCTGGAGCGGGCTGTCTGGAGCGGACTGGAGCGGTCAGTCTGGAGCGGTCAGTCTGGAGCGGGCTGTCTGGAGCGGACTGGAGCGGTCTGGCTGGATTGATCTATTTTGAAGAAGAGCAGTGGGATTTGCCATGGTGCTCCTGGGCCAATATTGATCCGTCTTTCAAATGCAGGTGCAGCAGGCGGTAAAGAAGGCTAATGGTATGCTGGCCTTCATTGCGAGTGGTTTTGAGTGTACAAGCAGGGATGTGTTGCTGCAATGATACAGGGCCTTGGTGAGGCCACACCTGGAGTATAGTGTGCAGGTTTGGTCTCCCTCTCTGAGGAAGGATTATCTTAGAATTTACAGTGCAGAAGGAGGCCATTCGGCCTATCGAGTCTGCACCGGCTCTTGGAAAGAGCACCCTACCCAAGGTCAACACCTCCACCCTATCCCCATAACCCAGTAACCCCACCCAACACTAAGGGCAATTTTGGACACTAAGGGGCAATTTATCATGGTCAATCCACCTAACCTGCACATCTTTGGACTGTGGGAGGAAACCGGAGCACCCGGAGGAAACCCACGCACACACGGAGAGGATGTGCAGACTCCGCACTGACAGTGACCCAAGCCGGAATCGAACCTGGGACCCTGGAGCTGTGAAGCAATTGTGCTATCCACAATGCTACCGTGCTGCCACAGGATGTTCCTGCTCTCGAAGGAGTGCAGCAAAGGTTTACCAGACTGATTCCAGGGATGGCGGGACTGTCATATGAGGGGAGATTGACTAGGTTGGGATTGTTCTGGCTGGAGTTCAGAAGAATGAGGGGGGATCTTACAGAGACTTATAAAATTCTAACAGGACTGGACAGGGTAGATGCAGGGAAGATGTCCCCCATGGTGGGTGTGTCCAGAACCAGGGGTCACAATCTGAGGATTCAGGGTAAACCATTTTGGACAGAGATGAGGAGACATTTCTACACACACAGAGTGGTGAGCCTGTGGAATTCATTACTACAGGAAGTAGTTGATGCTAAAACTTTGAATATAATCAAGAGGCGGCTGGATATAGCACTTTGGGAGAATGGGATCAAAGGCTATGGGGAGAAAGCAGGATTAGGCTATTGAGTTGGATGATCAGCCATGATCGTGATGAATGGTGGAGCAGACTCGAAGGGCCAAAAGGCCTCCTCCTGCTCCTATCTTCTATGTATCTATGTAAATATTTTTAAAATTCTAAATTTAAAGTATCCAATTCATTTTTTACACTTAAGGGGCAATTTAGCGTGGCCAATGCACCTACCCTGCACACCTTTGGGTTCTGGGGTGAAACCCACACAAACACAGGGAGAATGTTCAAACTCCGCACGGACAGTGACCCAGGGAATCAAACCTGGGACCTCGACGCTGTGAGGCAGCAGTGCTAACCACTGCACCGCCGTGCTGCCCTCAAACAAATAAATTGAGCATGATCACTTTACTGTTTGTGGGATCTTGCTGTGTGTTAAGTGGCCATCGTCTTTCCGAGATCACAAATGACTCGCACTTCAAAACCAATTTGTGTTACAAAGCAGCCTAACCTCAACCGTGAACCAGATCGCCCCCTTCAGGCACGGGGAAGGTAGCATTGAACCTGAACCTGAGGAATGGGTCGTAAATCCTCTCAGCGGATTGAGGGGGTGGGGTGGCGAGATGGGGCGGGGGGGGGGGGGGGGGACTGGGGGGGGGGGGGGGGGGGGGGCTACTCTTGTACCTGCAGCTTAGGAATGGTAAGGGTCCTTGAGGAGACTTGAGTTGGGGACGGAGAAGATGCAAGTGCCCTTCATTTAGGTGAGTGATGGTAATAATTGTGTGGGGGAAAAGGTCAGCAGACTATGTACATATTTTAATTGTATTGATAACTGAGCTTTGCAAACACAGCAAGAGTTGTTTATATTCCAGGATTTCACATGCAGCCGCTGGGAAAATGACTCATTCCTGATTTTCTGCTTGTTTTCTTGAATGGGGAGCACTAAATAGCCAGTGATCTCCCTGCCACGATGATCCTCTTCCCAGGTGAAGCAATACAACTTGTTGTCGACCTTGGCTCTGTGTGTGACACGCCTGCTCGCCAGCCAGAAAATCAGGGGTTCAAACCCCACGCCAGAGATTTGAACACACAGCCCAAGCTGACATGGGCTGCATGGTAGCACAGTGGTTAGCACTCTCACTTCACAGCGCCAGGGTCCCAGGTTCAATTCCCGGCTTGGGTCACTGTCTGTGCGGAGTCTGCACGTGTGTGCGTGTGTTTACTCCGGGTGCTCCGGTTTCCTCCCACAGTCCAAAGCTGTGCAGGTTAGGTGGATTGGCCGTGCTAAATTGCCCTTAGATTAGGTGGGGCTACGGGGATCGGGTGTAGGTGTGGGCTGAAGTGGGGTGCTCTTTCCAAGAGTCAGTGCAGACTCGATGGGCCAAATGGCCTCCTTCTGCACTTTAAAATCTATGATTCCATGACATTCCCAGGGCAGTACTGTGCCAGTGCTGCACCGTCAGGCTTGGACATTTGGACGAGATGCATTTAAACCAATGCCCTTCCGACTGTCTTTTTAAAAATGTATTCATGGGATGGGGGATGCCGCTGGCTAGGCAATTATAGCCCAGGGGGCAGCACGGTAGCATGGTGGTTAGCATAAATGCTTCACAGCTCCAGGGTCCCAGGTTCAGTTCCCGGCTTGGGTCACTGTCTGTGCGGAGTCTGCACGTTCTCCCCATGTCTGCGTGGGTTTCCTCCGGGTGCTCCGGTTTCCTCCCACAGTCCAAAGATATGCGGGTTAGGTGGATTGGCCATGCTAAATTGCCCTTAGTGTCCTAAAAAGTAAGGTTAATGGGGGGAGTGGTTACTGGTGTGGGGTGGATATGTTGGCTTGAGTAGAGTGATCATTGCTCAGCGCAACATCGAGGGCCGAAGGGCCTGTTCTGTGCTGTACTGTTCTATGTCTATGTCATTCCTAATTACCCCAGAACAGAGTCAGCCATATTGCTGTGGGTCTGCACTCATATCAGCCAGACTGGGTAAGGACGGCAGCTTTCCTTCTCTAAAGGATATTAGTGACTCAGATGGGTTTTTATGACAATGGACAATGGTTTCAGGGATAGACTTTAAATTTCAGATTTCTATTGATTTCAAATTTCACCATCAGCCCCGATGGGATTTGAACTTGGTTCCCCCAGAGAATTGACTTGTGTCTGTGGATTATCGGTCCGGTGGTAATAACCCTATGTCACCATCTCCCCAGCAGGGGCATCGTAAATCCAGAGAATTCTCCCCAGTGCCCTGAGGTCATTATTTATGCCTCAATGATTCTCACTGAAAACAGCGTGTCGAATCACCATCTACCTCATTGCTGTTTGTGGGAGCTTTCTGTGCACACATTGGCTGTCACATTTCCGACCTGACAACAGTATTTAGACTTCAAGAGCGCCTCATTGGCTGTAAAGTACTTTGGGACGTCCTGAGATCGTGCAAGGGCGCTATAGAAATGCAACAACAACTGGAATTTGTATAGCGCCATTTAGTGAGGAAAAACACCCCAGGGTTTCATTGACCCTTTATCGATGTTTGACAGCAGCAAACCCCTCTTGGGAGCTGGGAGGAAGAATAGCCAAAAACCTTGTCAAAGGGAGTTTTTATTTTAAGGAACGTGTTGAAGGAAGAGGGAGGGGCGGAGGGATTTAGGGAGAACATTCCAGAACATTCCAGGACCCGGGCAGCTGAAGGCACAGATGCCACCGGTGGTGTGATGGGTATTGGGGGTGCACAAGAGGTAAGATGTTGAGGAACGATGGGCGGCACGGTAGCACAGTGGTTAGCACAGTTGCTTCACAGGGCCAGGGTCCCAGGTTCGATTCCCGACTTGGGGTCACTGTCTGTGCGGAGTCTGCACGTTCTCCCCGTCTCTGTGTGGGTTTCCTCCGGGTGCTCCGGTTTCCTACCACAGTCCTGAAAGACGTGCTGTTCGGTGAATTGGACAATCTGAATTCTCCCTCTGTGTACCCGGACAGGCGCCGGAATGTGGCGACTAGGGGCTTTTCACAGTAACTTCATTGCAGTGTTAATGTAAGCCTACTTGTGACACTAATAAAGATTATTATTATTGTAGACTCCAGGGAGCTTGGTGGAAACAGCCAGGCGGGAGGCAGACAGATTGAAACCACACCATTCACCCAGCAACAGAGACCTCCCCACTCACCCAGGACAGACCAACGCCACTCAGAGAGGGCACCTTCTCCCAGAGACACAGACCGCCCCTCCACCCTCACCAATTTACCCCCCCCATCTCGGTCACAAAATGACAGAGGTGTTAATGGAACTGGGAAATAGGTTTCCCTGAACATTGTGCGGAAGGAACCTTGGATAAGGGGGCGAAAGTCCGGCTCCCCTCCCCCCTTGCCGTGCTGTTTTAATGGAATATGCATAATTAGAATGGCTTCAGAACGCGGGAGCAGGTGATGTGTGGTATGTGATTGTACTCAAGAGGGATAATGAGAGGGCGAAGAGTGAATTGCAACCGGGGAATGGATACCGGTGGATCGCTGCTGGAGCGAGCGACAGACACCAAGGGACAAAATGACCAACCCAGTTCCTGCAGCCAATCTGAGCTGGTGTTTCCCAGCGGAGATATCAGTGAATATATCAGCACTCCTTCAGTCAGAGATTAATAGGACTTCAGCTCTGGTTGGGATCTTCACTGGCAACACATCTACTTTCCAATTACTGATGTCATGACCCAGTCGTGCTCTGATTAAGTTGAAAGTTTAGAATCAACATCTGCTCCAACAGTCAATGGATGGCGACTGGAGGAGGTGGGAGTGGGAAGCGGGGTTAGACTCAGGGCCTTTTGTGGGTGGAGGTTTGGGAAAAGGAGGGAAGAGTTACTCCTGAGCAGAGATGAAGTCATGCCCAGGTTATTGTGTCCATAGTAACCGGTGCTGCCCCATGCAGTTGAGCTGCAGGGTATTGGAGTAGCGGCTGCTGCTGGTGACTTCCTCTGCTGTTTGTGCTTCATCTACAGCCATTTCCCGCTGTCATTCAAAGGGCAGAAAAGGGAGGGAGGATTACAAAATGTTTGCTGCAAAATCTGCCGGTTCCAGAGAATCAATAACATCAAGGGGGCACGGTGGTTAGCACTGCTGCCTCACAGCGCCAGGGACCCAGGTTTGCACCGCTGCCTCACAGCGCCAGGACCCGGGTAACACTGCTGTCTCACAGCGCCAGGGACCCGGGTTAGCACTGCTGTCTCACAGCGCCAGGGACCCGGGTTAGCACTGCTGCCTCACAGCGCCAGGGACCCGGGTAACACTGCTGTCTCACAGCGCCAGGGACCCGGGTTAGCACTGCTGTCTCACAGCGCCAGGGACCCGGGTTAGCACTGCTGTCTCACAGAGCCAGGGACCCGGGTTAACACTGCTGTCTCACAGTGCCAGGGACCCTTGTGAGCACTGCTGCCTCACAGCGCCAGGGACCCAGGTTAACACTGCTGCCTCACAGTGCCAGGGACCCAGGTTAACACTGCTGTCTCACAGTGCCAGGGACCCTTGTGAGCACTGCTGCCTCACAGCGCCAGGGACCCAGGTTAACACTGCTGCCTCACAGCGCCAGGGACCCAGGTTAACACTGCTGTCTCACAGCGCCAGGGACCCGGGTTAACACTGCTGTCTCACAGCGCCAGGGAACCGGGTTAACACTGCTGTCTCACAGTGCCAGGGTCCCGGGTTAACTCTGCTGCCTCACAGTGCCAGGGACCCGGGTTAGCACTGCTGTCTCACAGTGCCAGGGACCCGGGTTAACACTGCTGCCTCACAGTGCCAGGGTCCCGGGTTAACACTGCTGCCTCACAGTGCCAGGGACCCGGGTTAACACTGCTGCCTCACAGTGCCAGGGACCCGGGTTAGCACTTCTGCCTCACAGTGCCAGGGACACAGGTTAACACTGCTGCCTCACAGAGCCAGGGACCCAGGTTAACACTGCTGCCTCACAGTGCCAGGGACCCGGGTTAACACTGCTGCCTCAGAGTGCCGAGGACCCGGGTTAACACTGCTGCCTCACAGCGCCAGGGACCCGGGATAACACTGCTGTCCCACAGTGCCAGGCACCCGGGATAACACTGCTGTCCCACAGTGCCAGGGACCCGGGATAACACTGCTGTCCCACAGTGCCAGGCACCCGGGATAACACTGCTGTCTCACAGTGCCAGGCACCCGGGATAACACTGCTGTCCCACAGTGCCAGGGACCCGGGTTAACACTGCTGCCTCACAGTGCCAGGGACCCGGGTTAACACTGCTGTCCCACAGTGCCAGGGACCCGGGTTAACACTGCTGCCTCACAGTGCCAGGGACCCGGGTTAACACTGCTGCCTCACAGTGCCAGGGACCCGGGTTAACACTGCTGCCTCACAGTGCCAGGGACCCGGGTTAACACTGCTGTCTCACAGCGCCAGGGTTCCGGGTAACACTGCTGCCTCACAGCGCCAGGGACCCGGGTAACACTGCTGCCTCACAGAGCCAGGGACCCGGGTTAACACTGCTGCCTCACAGTGCCAGGGACCCGGGTTAACACTGCTGCCTGACGGTGCCAGGGACCCGGGTAACACTGCTGTCTCACAGCGCCAGGGACCCGGGTTAACACTGCTGCCTCACAGTGCCAGGCACCCGGGATAACACTGCTGTCCCACAGTGCCAGGGACCCGGGATAACACTGCTGTCCCACAGTGCCAGGCACCCGGGATAACACTGCTGTCTCACAGTGCCAGGCACCCGGGATAACACTGCTGTCCCACAGTGCCAGGGACCCGGGTTAACACTGCTGCCTCACAGTGCCAGGGACCCGGGTTAACACTGCTGTCCCACAGTGCCAGGGACCCGGGTTAACACTGCTGCCTCACAGTGCCAGGGACCCGGGTTAACACTGCTGCCTCACAGTGCCAGGGACCCGGGTTAACACTGCTGCCTCACAGTGCCAGGGACCCGGGTTAACACTGCTGTCTCACAGCGCCAGGGTTCCGGGTAACACTGCTGCCTCACAGCGCCAGGGACCCGGGTAACACTGCTGCCTCACAGAGCCAGGGACCCGGGTTAACACTGCTGCCTCACAGTGCCAGGGACCCGGGTTAACACTGCTGCCTGACGGTGCCAGGGACCCGGGTAACACTGCTGTCTCACAGCGCCAGGGACCCGGGTTAACACTGCTGTCTCACAGCGCCAGGGACCCGGGCTAACACTGCTGTCTCACAGTACCAGGGACCCGGGTTAACACTGCTGCCTCACAGTGCCAGGGACCCGGGTTAACACTGCTGTCTCACAGTGCCAGGGACCCGGGTTAACACTGCTGCCTCACAGCGCCAGGGACCCGGGTTAACACTGCTGTCTCACAGTGCCAGGGACCCGGGTCAGCACTGCTGCCTCACAGTGCCAGGGACCCGGGCTAACACTGCTGTCTCACAGTGCCAGGGACCCGGGTTAACACTGCTGCCTCACAGCGCCAGGGACCCGGGTTAACACTGCTGTCTCACAGTGCCAGGGACCCGGGTTAACACTGCTGTCTCACAGTGCCAGGGACCCGGGTTAGCACTGCTGTCTCACAGTGCCAGGGAGCCGGGTTAACACTGCTGTCTCACAGTGCCAGGGACACGGGTTAGCACTGCTGCCTCACAGTGCCAGGGACCCGGGTTAACACTGCTGCCTCACAGTGCCAGGGACCCGGGTAACACTGCTGTCTCACAGCGCCAGGGACCCGGGTAACACTGCTGTCTCACAGTGCCAGGGACCCGGGTTAACACTGCTGCCTCACAGTGCCAGGGACCCGGGTAACACTGCTGTCTCACAGTGCCAGGGACCCGGGTTAACACTGCTGCCTCACAGCGCCAGGGACCCGGGTAACACTGCTGCCTCACAGCGCCAGGGACCCGGGTAACACTGCTGCCTCACAGTGCCAGGGACCCGGGTTAACACTGCTGCCTCACAGTGCCAGGGACCCGGGTTAACACTGCTGCCTCACAGTGCCAGGGACCCGGGTTAACACTACTGTCTCACGGTGCCAGGGACCCGGGTTAGCACTGCTGTCTCACAGTGCCAGCGACCTGGGTTAACACTGCTGCCTCACAGCGCCAGGGACCCGGGTTAGCACTGCTGCCTCACAGTGCCAGGGACCCGGGTTAACACTGCTGCCTCACAGCGCCAGGGACCCGGGTTAGTACTGCTGCCTCACAGTGCCAGGGACCCGGGTTAACACTGCTGTCTCACAGTACCAGGGACCCGGGTTAACACTGCTGCCTCACAGTGCCAGGGAACCGGGTTAACACTGCTGTCTCACAGTGCCAGGGACCCGGGTTAACACTGCTGTCTCAGTGCCGACCGGGTTAACACTGCTGCCTCACAGTGCCAGGGACCTGGGTTAGCACTGCTGCCTCACAGTGCCAGGTACCCGAGTTAACACTGCTGCCTCACAGTGCCAGGTACCCGAGTTAACACTGCTGTCTCACAGTGCTAGGGACCCGGGTTAACACTGCTGCCTCACAGTGCCAGGGAGCCGGGTTAGCACCGCTGCCTCACAGCGCCAGGGGCCCGGGTTAGCACTGCTGCCTCACAGCACCAGGAACCCGGGTTTATACCGCTGCCTCATAGCGTCAGGGACCCGGGTTACCTCGGCTGCCTCACAGTGCCAGGGACTCGAGTTAGCACTGCTGCCTCACAGAGCCAGGGACCCGGGTTAGCACTGCTGCCTCACAGCGCCAGGGACCCGGGTTAACACTGCTGCCTCACAGAGCCAGGGACCCGGGTTAGCACTGCCGCCTCACAGCGCCAGGGTCCCGGGTTCAATTCTAGCCTCGGGTGTCTGTGTGGAGTTTGCATGTTCTCCCCGTGTCTGCGTGGGTTTCCTCCTGCAGTCTAAAGATGTGCAGGTTAGGTGGATTGGCCATGATAAATTGCCACTTCGTGTCCAAAAAGTTAAGTGGGGTTACTGGGGATAGGTTAGAGGCGTGCTTATGTAGCATGCACTTTTGGTGGGCCGGTGCAGACTCAGTGGGCCGAATGGCCCCTTCCTCCCACAAGTCCCGAAAGACGTGCTGTTGGGTGAATTGGACATTCTGAATTCTCCCTCTGTGTACCCGAACAGGCGCCGGAATGTGGCGACTAGGGGATTTTCACAGTAACTTCAGTGCAGTGTTAATGTAAGCCTACCTGTGATAATAATGATTATTATGATTATTATTCTGCCGTGTTCAGATTCTGTGGTTCTGTGGTGAGGGTGGGGAAATCCTGACCAGTTCCTCCCCCTCCCTCCATTCCCCTCCATCCACCTCTGGCAGCCTGCCAAGGGCGGGTAGTTGGAGTTATGATACAAATCTATCAGGATCTAAATCAATTGTGAAACAGCCTGGAGCAACTGAATGCTTCGTCCCTGCTCCTATGATTTACAAATTGACAGTTGAAAAAACGGGAAGTTCCTCTTTGGCTTTTTGTTAAAGAGTAATCGAGGAGGGTGATGTACAGGGAGAGAGATGATGTAATCGAGGAGGGCGATGTAATCAAGGAGGGATGATGTAATCGAGGAGCATGATGATGTAATCTGGGAGAGAGATGATGTAATTGTGGAGGGTGGTGATGTAATCAGGGAGAGGGATGATGTAATCGAGGAGGGCGATGTAATCAAGGAGGGATGATGTAATCGAGGAGCATGATGATGTAATCTGGGAGAGAGATTATGTAATTGTGGAGGGTGGTGATGTAATCAGGGAGAGGGATGATGTAATTGAGGAGGGTGATGATGTAATCAGGGAGAGGGATGATGTAATTGAGGAGGGCGATTATATAATCGGGGAGGTGGTGATGTAATCAGAGAGGGTGATGGAATCGAGGAATCGAGGAGGTGGTGATGTAATCAGGGAGAGGGATGATGTAATTGTGGAGGGTGGTGATATAATCAGGGAGAGGGATGATGTAATTGAGGAGGGTGATGATGTAATCAGGGAGAGGGATGAAATAATCGTGGTGATGTATCAGCAAGAGGGATGATGTAATTGAGGAGATGGTGATGTAATCAGGGAGAGGGATGATGTAATCGAGGAGGGTGATGATGTAATCGGGGAGGTGGTGGTAATCGGGGAGAGGGATGATGTAATCGGAGCATGATGATGTAATCCGGGAGAGGGATGATGTAATCGTGGAGGGTGGTGATATAATCTGGGAGAGGAATGATGTAATTGTGGAGGGCGGTGATGTAATCAGGGAGAGGGATGATGTAATCGAGGAAGGTGATGATGTAATCAGGGAGAGGGATGATGTAATTGAGGAGGGTGATGATGTATACAGGGAAAGGGATGATGTAATCAGGTAGGTGGTGGTAATGGGGGAGAGGGATGATGTAATCAGGGAGAGGGATGAAGTAATCAAGGAGGTTGATGTAATCAGGAAGAGGGATGATGTAATCAAGGAGGGTGATAATGGAATTTGGTGGAGGTAATCGAGGAGTGAGATGATGTAATTGAGGAGGGTGATGTAATCAGGGAGAGGGATGATGTAATCGGAGCGTGATGATGTAATCTGGGAGTGGGATGATGTAATTGTGGAGGGCGGTGATGTAATCAGGGAGAGGGATGATGGAATCGAGGAAAGCGATGATGTAATCAGGGAGAGGGATGATGTAACTGAGGAGGGTGATGATGTAATCAGGGAGAGGGATGATGTAATTGAGGAGGGTGATGATGTATACAGGGAGAGGGATGATATAATTGAGGAAGGCGATGATGTAATCAGGGAGAGGGATGATGGAATCGGGAGGGTGATGATGTAATCGGGAAGGTGGCGATGTAATCAGGGTGGATGATGATGTAATCTGAGAGGTGATGATGTAATCAAAGAGGTGATGATGTAATCGGGAAGGTGGTGATGTAATCGGGGAGGTGGCGATAGGTGATGATGCAATTGGATGCTGGTGATGTAATGGAGTTAAGTGGTGATGTAATATGGGGTGATGATGAAATCAGATTGTCCGCTCTTTGGCTACCATCCAAAAGAGCAGCAAAGGAATTTGTTGGAAAGTTAAAGTTGTGCAAAAGAGTCCAGCAGTTGAGCTGAGGCTGGTGGACAGTGTGTGTTGTGGAAGTGATTTCATTGCTGGCGGTCCACTGCTGACAGAATGGTGGCAGTTCACACACAGATTGAAGACTGTCTGAATGTCTTTGCCAGAATACTGCGGAAGGGAAGCTTTTCAATTACTGAGGACACTGACAGAACGTGACATGCCGGATGTCTCAGTAATTCCGTAACTGGGAATCTCAGTAAATGCTCTCCTCGACTTCCTGCCCATTATCTCACAAGAAGTGGGTGTACATGTCCCAACAGACTGTTCACAATCACCCCTTCATGAAATGGGAACAGTGATGAAGTGTTCAAGAGGAAAGCAATGCTCAAGGGAGAAAGAGCAATCTATTATATATATCGAATCTACAGCACACAACAGGCCATTTAGCCCTACCGGCTTATGCTGCGGTTTCTGCGCCCACTCTACTTCATCTCACCAATCAACATTGCATAGAATCAACAGGAAACTCTAGGCCCATTCTCCCAGCCTAGCCCGTAACCCAGTAACCCCAGCGAACCTTTTGGACTCTACGTGACAGTTTATCACGGCCAATCCACCTAATCTGCGCGTCTTTGGACAGTGGGAGGAAACCGGAGCCCTCGGAGGAAACTCACGTACACACAGGCAGAACGTGCAAACTCCGCACAGTCACCCAAGGCCAGAATTGAACCAGGGACCCTGGCGCTGTGAGGCAGCCGCCCTTCTTTTTCTTTCTCTCTCCTGTGTTTATCCAGCTTCCCTCTAACCGTACCGATGCAGTTCAACTTCTTCAACCACTTCAAGTGGTCATAGGCTCGACATCCTAACCATTCTCTGGGGAAAGAAGTTTCTCCTGAATCTCCTCTTGGATTTCTAACCCATGGTGTTCATTCCTGAGATGTGGGCATTGTAGTTAAGGCCACAATTGCCAATCCCCTGTTGCCCTTGAGAAGGTGATGGAGGGGCACCTTCTTGAACTGCTGGACTGCTGGTCCATATGGTGAACATTTTTGAGACAACTAAGGGGTTTGCGTAAGAATTAGAAACAGGAGTGGGCCACTCGGCCCCTGGAGCCTGCTGCCCCATTCAATAAATCATGGCCAATCTGATTGTAACATCGACCCCACGTTCTTACCTCACCCCCAATAACCTTGATAATCAAGAACCTATCCACCTGCCAGCCACCTATTCAAAGACTCGCTTGCACTGCCTTTGGATGAAGAGAGTTCGAGAGACTCCTGGGCCCTCTGAGAGAAATGAATTCTCCTCCTCGCAGTCTCTTTGTTTTTGAAACCGTGACCCTAGTTCTAGATTCTCCCACAAGAGGAAACATCCTCTCTCCAACCACCCCATTAATACTCCTCAGGATCTTAAAAACTTTGCTCGGCCATTTCAGATGGCAGTTCAGAGTCAGATGGCATTGCCGTGGGCCTGGTGTCACGTGTCGGTCAGACTGGGCGAAGGCGGCAGAATTCCTTCCCCAAAGGACATCTGTGAAACAGATAGGCCTTTTACAACATTCGATGAGAGTTTTGTGGCCACTGTTACTGATTTGTAATTGATCTGAATTTACATGCCCAGCTGCTTTGTCGGGATTTGAATTTGCGTCTCTGAATCATTTGCCTGGACCAATGGAGACGGGAGTGTCATGGCCATGTCATATATCGGGAATTGAAAAACTGGTTGCCGTGAAAACCCATCTCTCCTTCGCTAATGGCCCTTCAGGGAAAGAAATCTGCCGTCCTTACCCGGTCTGGCCTACATGTGACTCCAGACCCGCAGCAATGTGGCTGACTCTGAAATGGCCTCGAAAGCCACTCAAAGCGAGAAGGGATGGGCAACAAGTAACAGGCCTTGCCAGCGGCCATGAAAGAATAAAGGGGAAAAAAACACCAGTCGGTAACGCAACCCCTGTGTTACTGTGCACCAGAAATAGAAGCAGCCTCTCTTTATTAAGCCGAGGAAAATTTTGTAATTCCGTCAAGTCATCTCTCACTCCGTCACCCCTGTTCCAGAGATAAAATAATACCCTAACCCGTCTAATCTTTCCTGATAGTTCAACCTCGGAGTTGACGGAATGAGATGAGGCAGAGCTGGGAGGCGGCCTAACACTGGCTCAGGCCTGTGCAAACCTGGGTTTCTCCATTGTGAGTTCCGTGAGAATGCAGGGATAGGTGACGAGAATATCCCAGACCAGCCTCTCTCTCTCTCTCTGAGCAGACTGTTGACACTGCCTGTCTGATTGAGAATGCTCTCGCTGGTGAAAGGGTGCACTGTGGTACTGGAAGGATACAGACAGCTAAAGCAAACACCACACAGCCTGACCAGGCAGCTCTCATTGCTCCCTTTCATGGAGGTCTTTGGTGCTGGGGTCTTGGCATCATTTGTCTATTCCCACAAAAGGGATGCACCCTGTTTGATGGGAACGCTCTTGTTAAGCGGCATATCCACTGTTTGCTGGAAACGCTCATGTTGAAGACAAATATCTCCCCGAGCCCAGGGCTCGGGATGAAACTTTCCCATCTCATTTCTTCTCAATTTTTTGACATGCTTTTCAGTGAACTAACCCTTCACACAGGGAAGAAACAAATACTTTAGAAGTGAACTGGCATTTATATACCCACTTACAGGCCCACAGGAAGCCACAAAGCAGTTGACAGTCAGTGAAGCAGTTTGTGAAGTGTAGGTACTGTTGTAATGTGGAAGTGAGGCTAGCAGAGGGCTGCAACAGAGGCCACAGGAAATCAGGGAGTGCAGCAGAGCAGGAAACTGACGCATCAGAGAGGGAAGGAGGGGCACTGAGGGTAGGGAGGTAGAGGGAAATGATATACGGGGCAGGAAGGCAGAGCGAGGGCAGTAAGGCTTGAGGGTGGATGGAGAGAAGGCAGGGAAGGAGGAGAGAAGACATCACGGTAGCACAGTGGTCAGCACTGTTGCTTCACAGCTCCAGGGTCCCATGTTCAATTCCCTGCTGGGTCACCGTCTGTGCGGAGTCTGCACGTTCTCCCCGTGTCTGTGTACATTTCCTCCGGGTGCTCCGGTTTCCTCCCGCAAGTCCCGAAAGACGTGCTGTTAGGTGATTTGGACATTCTGAATTCTCCCTGTGTGTACCCGAACAGGTGCCGGAATGTGGGGACTAGGGGCTTTTCACAGTAACATCATTGCAGTGTTAATGTAAGCCTACTTGTGACACTAATAAAGATTACTATTAGGGAGAGAGGATAGAGGGAGAAAAAGGAGTGGGCAGAGAGGGAGGAGAGAGGGTGGGGAAACGGAGTGAGGGTGGGTAGGTAGAGGAAGGGCAAGGAAGTGGGAAAAGCTGAAGGTAGGGGAGGGTAGGGAAGTGGAAGGAGGAGATATGGTATGAGATACATTGCGGCAATGAATGAGTTGAGATCGTGGATGTAGCTAGGCAGGCTGCCCAGTCCTGTTCTTGGCCATGTGTTGGGTGTTGAGAAAGCTAGGTTAAAGAATGGGGTCCCATAGTACAGGGCATCAACAATACTGAGGCAAAGAGGCGGGAGAGACAATATTGACAGAGAAACCATCAGCAAATCCAGTTTGAATATGAGTGAATAGTCGGGAGAATTGATGTGCTCTCCTGGGCTGACGAAGGGAGATTTATTGAAGCTATCAATAGTTTACACAACTTGTGAAAAGTTACAGTTCCTTGGCTGGCACTATCCATCCATCTCCACTCTTCCTCAACTATAGCTTACCATCAAAGGCCGAAATAACTTAAAGCAACATCAGAGAACATGTGCGATGGAAGCTTGTTGCTGGCAGTCAGCATCTGGAGTTTTCCATCCCTTTATCACACACACAGACCACATCAGATGGAGATTAAAAACTAGGCAAACAACCAGATCTGAAGACACAGCTGTCATGATTCGAACCTGCGGAGCAACAAATTCCAGCCCTGGATTATTCCCGGCAAAATTCCCATTACTCAAACCCATCACATTGGTGACATCACATTACTGAGACAGATCCTGTCACTGTATAACACTGGGGTACAGTACTGGTGGGGACAGGTCTGTCACTGTATAACACTGGGGTACAGTACTGGTGGGACCGGGTCTGTCACTGTGTAACACTGGGATACAGTACTGGTGGGGACGGGTCTGTCACTATAACACTGGGGTACAGTACTGGTGGGGATGTGTCTGTCACTATAACACTGGGGTACAGTACTGGTGGGGACGGGTCTGTCACTGTATAACACTGGGGTACAGTACTGGTGGGGACAGGCCTGTCACTGTATAACACTGGGGTACAGTACTGGTGGGGACAGGTCTGTCACTGTATAACACTGGGGTACAGTACTGGTGGGGACAGGTCTGTCACTGTATAACACTGGGGTACAGTACTGGTGGGGACGGGTCTGTCTCTGTATAACACTGGGGTACAGTACTGGTGGGGACAGGAGTGTCACTGTATAACACTGGGGTACAGTCCTGGTGGGGACAGGTCTGTCGCTGTATAACACTGGGGTACAGTCCTGGTGGGGACGGGTCTGTCAGTGTATAACACTGGGGTACAGTACTGGTGGGGATCGGTCTGTCACTGTATAACACTGGGGTACAGTACTGGTGGGGACGGGTCTGTCACTGTATAACACTGGGGTACAGTACTGGTGGGGACGGGTCTGTCACTGTATAACACTGGGGTACAGTACTGGTGGGGATGGGTCTGTCACTGTATAACACTGGGGTACAGTACTGGTGGGGACGGGTCTGTCACTGTATAACACTGGGGTACAGTACTGGTGGGGACGGGTCTGTCACTGTATAACACTGGGGTACAGTACTGGTGGGGACGGGTCTGTCACTGTATAACACTGGGGTATAGTACTGGTGGGGACAGGCCTGTCACTGTATAACACTGGGGTACAGTACTGGTGGGGACAGGTCTGTCACTGTATAACACTGGGGTACAGTACTGGTGGGGACAGGTCTGTCACTGTATAACACTGGGGTACAGTACTGGTGGGGACGGGTCTGTCTCTGTATAACACTGGGGTACAGTACTGGTGGGGACAGGAGTGTCACTGTATAACACTGGGGTACAGTCCTGGTGGGGACAGGTCTGTCGCTGTATAACACTGGGGTACAGTCCTGGTGGGGACGGGTCTGTCAGTGTATAACACTGGGGTACAGTACTGGTGGGGATCGGTCTGTCACTGTATAACACTGGGGTACAGTACTGGTGGGGACGGGTCTGTCACTGTATAACACTGGGGTACAGTACTGGTGGGGACGGGTCTGTCACTGTATAACACTGGGGTACAGTACTGGTGGGGATGGGTCTGTCACTGTATAACACTGGGGTACAGTACTGGTGGGGACGGGTCTGTCACTGTATAACACTGGGGTACAGTACTGGTGGGGACGGGTCTGTCACTGTATAACACTGGGGTACAGTACTGGTGGGGATGGGTCTGTCACTGTATAACACTGGGGTACAGTACTGGTGGGGACGGGTCTGTCACTGTATAACACTGGGGTACAGTACTGGTGGGGATGGGTCTGTCACTGTATAACACTGGGGTACAGTACTGGTGGGGACAGGTCTGTCACTGTATAACACTGGGGTACAGTACTGGTGGGGATGGGTCTGTCACTGTATAACACTGGGGTACAGTACTGGTGGGGATGGGTCTGTCACTGTTTTTACACTGGGGTACAGTACTGGTGGGGATGGGTCTGTCACTGTATAACACTGGGGTACAGTACTGGTGGGGAAGGGTCTGTCACTGTAAAACACTGGGGTACAGTGCTGGTGGGGACAGGTATGTCACTGTATAACACTGGGGTACAGTACTGGTGGGGATGGGTCTGTCACTGTATAACACTGGGGTACAGTACTGGTGGGGACGGGTCTGTCACTGTATAATACTGGGGTACAGTACTGGTGGGGAAGGGTCTGTCACTGTATAACACTGGGGTACAGTACTGGTGGGGACGGGTCTGTCACTGTATAACACGGGTACAGTACTGGCGGGGACGGGTCTGTCACTGTATAACACTGGGGTACAGTACTGGTGGGGACGCGTCTGTCACTGTATAACACTGGGGTACAGTACTGGTGGGGACGGGTCTGTCACTGTATAACACTGGGGTACAGTACTGGTGGGGATCGGTCTGTCACTGTATAACACTGGGGTACAGTACTGGTGGGGACGGGTCTGTCACTGTATAACACTGGGGTACAGTACTGGTGGGGACGGGTCTGTCACTGTATAACACTGGGGTACAGTACTGGTGGGGACGGGTCTGTCACTGTATAACACTGGGGTACAGTACTGGTGGGGACGGGTCAGTCATTGTATAACACTGGGGTACAGTACTGGTTGGGCCAGGTCTGTCACTGTATAACACTGGGGTACAGTACTGGTGGGGACGGGTCTGTCACTGTATAACACTGGGGTACAGTACTGGTGGGGATGGGTCTGTCACTGTATAACACTGGGGTACAGTACTGGTCGGGACCGGTCTGTCACTGTATAACACTGGGGTACAGTACTGGTGGGGGAGGGTCTGTCACTGTATAACACTGGGGTACAGTACTGTTGGGGGAGGGTCTGTCACTGTATAACACTGGGGTACAGTACTGGTGGGGACGGGTCTGTCACTGTGTAACACTGGGGTACAGTATTGGTGGGGACGGGTCTGTCACTGTATAACACCGGGGTACAGTACTGGTGGGGACGGGTCTGTCACTGTATAACACTGGGGTACAGTACTGGTGGGGACGGGTCTGTCACTGTATAACACTGGGGTACAGTACTGGTGGGGACGGGTCTGTCACTGTATAACACTGGGGTACAGTACTGGTGGGGACAGGTCTGTCACTGTATAACACTGGGGTACAGTACTGGTGGGGACGGGTCTGTCACTGTATAACACTGGGGTACAGTACTGGTGGGGACAGGTCTGTCACTGTATAACACTGGGGTATTGTACTGTTGGGATGGGTCTTATTTTGACTGTTGCCTCTCCATTTTAAGGAAGTGTGCATGTTAATCCCTGCCTGGTTGGTCCTGTTGAATCTTTTGATTGAATGAGCATCGAGCGAGATAGAACGAGAGAAGGAGGGCAAGAGAGGGAGAACGAGAGAGTTAGTGCAGGAAAATGAGTGCATGGGAGAATGAGTTTTCTGAAAGATTTGCCATGAAGCAAAAGAGGTGATTATTAAATGTCCGACATTCGAAAATGATCGGCTAGCCTTAGCTATTTGAGTCCCAGTCGATTCTGTTGCCGAATATCCTGGCGAAAAGGTAACTTGTGCGTTCATTCATTATTTTCTTCATTTACTGTCTTTATTGTTGAAACTCGAAGCTGCAGGCCGGAGATCTGTCTGTTTGATCACTCCACCTTGCGGTGTAATCATTTTCATCTGCACAAGTATATTTGATTTCATCAGATGATTTAGTTCCTCGATTTTTGTCACGTTCTGGTTTTTGCCACCTGTGGTGGTGGGCTTTGAACCCAGGCCCCCAGATCTTGCCCTGGGTCTCTGGATTTCTGTTCCAATGATTGTTCCACTGCCTCCCTGGGCTCAGGACCCAGGCAGCTGAGATCACAATGATGGACTGATGGGAACTGAGGTGTTGGACATTTGTTTTGTCGAATGTCATTCTCTCGAGGAGACGCCAAGCCTTATTGGGATCCACTGGGTATGTGTGCGTCGGGGGGGGGGGGGGGGGGGGGGGGGGGGGGGGGGGGGCTGCTTGTGGCTCACATCCAGTGAAAATTCACCACTTGTTAGTTTAAAGACAGCTTCAGAACCTTCCCGACCTGCCAGCTGCACCTGCGTTGTTTCTGTCTGTCTGAAACAATATGTTTCGAAAGGTCAGGTGTGCTTGAGTGGGTGTGCAAGCAGAAAGGTGACCATATTCAAACTTTGGTGCATGTCTGTCACCATGGCAACCCCCACCATGGCCAGTCTGTTGTCATGGCAATCTCAGTCATGGCCTCCTTGGTATTATTAGTTGTTATGGAGTTAAACGATGAGGATGTATTTTTTACCTGAAGAAAACGCAGAAATAGGTATTCCAACATCCGCAACCAATTTCCACTGATCTAGATCTTACTCCAGCCAGCGGAGAGTTTCCCCCTGATTCCCATTGGCTCCAGTTTAGCTGGGACTCCTTGAGCCTCAGCCCTGGAATTCAGTGTTTTGTCCGTGCGGGAACCATGGCTGTGAAGAAGCCATGAGCGGAACCCAAACCCAGTATATTATTGCTGAGGAAGGGCCACTTGATTGCGCTGTTGATAACCCCTTCCATCACTTTGCTGATGATGGAGAGTAGACTGATAGGGCGGTAATTGGTCAAGTTGGATTCATCCTGATTAACGTGTGCAGGACAGACCTGGTCAATTGTCCACGTTGCCGGGCAGAGGCCTGTGTTGTAGCTGTACAGGAGCCGCTTGGCTAGGGCCACGGCAGGTCCTGGAGCACAGGTCTTCAATACCATTGCCGGAATTCAGGGTGTTCCAAATGCTTCATAGCCAATTAATTGGCAAATGGAATGTAGAAAACATGCCAGCCAACTTGTGCACAGAAAGATCCCACAAACTGCATTGTGACAAAGGCCAGGTAATGGGGTTATTTTATGTGATGTAGATTGAGAGACAAACACTGTGCCAGGGCACTGAAGTGAACAGCCCTGCCTTTTTGCGATCGTGCGGTGGAATCTTTGACACCTATGGGACAGGACAAACTGTTCCTCAGTTTAACGTCTGATCCAAACGGAAGGCCCCTCCCAACACTGTCGTCTCCCCTCAGTACTGCACTGGAAAATCAACACTGCTCA
The DNA here is from genome assembly GCF_902713615.1 of Scyliorhinus canicula. Taxonomy (NCBI): domain Eukaryota; kingdom Metazoa; phylum Chordata; class Chondrichthyes; order Carcharhiniformes; family Scyliorhinidae; genus Scyliorhinus; species Scyliorhinus canicula. Next base: position 156,506,921 of record NC_052158.1, on the reverse strand, counting down.
GAGTGTTAAATCTCTACAGTGGGATTTGAACCCTCGGTGTTACCCACTGAGACACAGCTGGCACACGGCGGGTTTTTTTCCATTAAAGAAAAATGTAGAATACTCAATTCATTTTTGTTCCAATTAAGGGGCAATTTAGCGTGGCCAATCCGCCTACCCTGCACATCTTTGGGTTGTGGGGGCAAAACCCACGCAGACATGGGGAGAATGTGCAAACTCCACGGAGACCACCCCGAGTGGCGTTTCGGCTGGTTCCCGGTTGTGGGGACCGCACTGAATGGTACTCGCCTGAGATTTTTAAGGTGAAAGGGTTCGATTCCAACGCCTCGAGAGGATCAGGTGAGCGCATATTAGAGTGAGATGAGCTGCTCGCTCTAATATGCCTAGTTGGCAGTGTTACGGGTCAGGGTTTAGAGAGCCCCAAAGTGTATCATGGCGTTCACCTGACCCACAACTTTTAATAGATTGTGGTATGGGGAGCACATGGCCCACTCTACAGGTGTGGTACAGCAGAAATGGAAAAGTATTTTTTAAAGCAAAACAATGTTTATTCTATGAACTCAAGTTAACCTTTTTAAAACATACAGTGAACACCTTAGCAACCATTAATTCAAATACACCCCCCAAAGAATACAACACTAAGTAATCCTTTAAGCTTTCCTTTTTAACATCCATAAGACTTAAAACACCTTTTACCAGAAGTACATCAGGTTAAAGTCACTACTGTTATTACTTTTAAATCACCAGAATCGATTTACAGTCTTTAGATTACAGAGAGAGATTCATACCCCTCCTGGCTGTGACTGCAGCTATCCAGCTCTGAAAATGAAACTAAAACACACCCTGCAGCAAACAGCCTAAAACAAAAGGAAAAAGCTGACAGACAGCCCAGCTCCACCCACACTCTGACTGCACTGCAGTAGTAAACACGCATTTCTTAAAGGTACTGTCACTACAGATAGTTATATACACACCCATTTATAAACACCCATTTCTTAAAGGTACTCTCACATGACTCCAGATAGTGAACCCGCCCACGATGGGCGGGATTCAGATTGCGAGATTGCATTAGATCTCGCGAGGTGCGGCGAGCCGGGAAGATCTTGGAAGAAGGATATCCCGGCATCTACCGGCCATGCCATGGCAACGTGGCTGGTCGATCACGCGCCTCATCTCTTGAGTACCACAGACCTTCTTTCAAAAAAAGGACTTCACAAAGCTGCAGGAAAGCCCGTACGAGCGGGGGGACCCGGTGCCAGTGCTCCGTCGGCAGCGACTCCACGTGGGGTTACCTCAGCTTCAGGTTCCGCACCAAGGATCAGGCTTCGAGTTTCAGTCTCTGAGCCGCATGAGACAGCGCTCTGCGATTGCACCAACCATAACTCAGTGTGTAACACTTGTCTCGGAGGACGAGGATTATGTGTGGGTTCAACCCCCCCCCCCCCCCCCCCCCCCCGTGCCCAAGACGAGAGCAGAGAATCCAGGCTGACATCCCCCAGTGCGCTACAGGAGGAGTTCTGCATTGTCGGTGTCCTGTCTTTCAGGTGGCTTGTCAAACTGAGGACCGCTCTGCCATCACAGATGGGTGTAAAAGCTCCGGTGGGCACTATTTCAAAGAAGGGCAGGGGTATTTTCCCCCCGTGGCCTGATTAATATTTACCCCTCACTTAACAGCAGATCAGTTGGTCATTTATTCCATTATTGTTTGTGGGAGCTCTTCCTGTGCATCAGTTGGCTGCTGTGTTCCCGACATTACAGCAGCCACTGCACTTTGGAAGCATTTCCATTGGGTTTAAAGTGCTTTGGGGTGACCTGAGATGGTGGAAGGTGCTTTAGAAATGCGTCAGAGCGCTGAGATGGATTTACGCCAGTTTGAGAACGAGCGGAAATCCAAGGAGCCTGTCCCACACAGCAAACCGAATCTAGAGGTGCCGTTGCCCGAGACTACCCCCTGCTGAGGGGAATTATTGTTTAACTTCCCTGTATCTGACCATTCTGTATCTCGCCCCCACTCCCTCGTGGCTCGATTTCCTGGACAGTATCAGCAGCCAATGGGTTTCACAATGTTTATTCCATGTGCGCAAAGATTGGAAGGCAGAGTGGGGTATCAGCGTACGCGCCCTCCTCCCCTCCCCAACATCCCAGGGGGTTGGCATCTCTGCTGGGCCTGCTACCAACCAGCGCCACTCACCCCCAAGGCATGTCTTACGCTGGCATGAGGGGGGAGCCCAATCCCAATCCCAATCCCAATCCCACCTTCCCATTCCCAACAGCATAGTGACGAGAGAAGCATAAATCCTCAGGGTGCGGGAACTTCAACTGAGGCAGAAAATTGGAAAGTTACTGCTCACTGACTTGCGAGAGGTCAGGGGTCAAGCCTGACTTACTGCACATTGATCACCTTGAACCATTGTGGGGGTGGGTCAGGTTGTCAAGGGGACGGGTGCGGGGGGGGGGGGGGGGGGCTTTCGAAGAAAATGCTTCCACGCTCCACACTGTCCAGCACTCTAGTTTTAGCCACATTTGAATTGCTCAAACTTTAATTACTTGGTTTCAACAGTTCCCAACGAGAATAAGTAATTCATTCAGCTTAAGACAGAGGCAACAATAGGAAGTATTGTGACACCCTGCCCAGATTTCTATCTCACCCTCCCCTCTCGATGCCATCGCAGATGGGCACCATTTTGCTCAGATTGCATGTGAGGCTGTGACATTTCAATTATTCCCCCCTTCACCCTGTTGTCCCCTCTCACAAAACACCAGGTCCTAAATACAAAATAGAGGTCGACACTCTTGAATGCCAGTACTGAGGGAGTGCTGCCCTGTCAGAGGGTCAGTACTGAGGGAGTGCTGCAGTGTCAGAGGGTCAGTACTGAGGGAGTGCTGCCCTGTCAGAGGGTCAGTACTGAGGGAGTGCTGCACTGTCAGAGGGTCAGTACTGAGGGAGTGCCGCACTGTCAGAGGGTCAGTACTGAGGGAGTGCCGCACTGTCAGAGGGTCAGTACTGAGGGAGTGCTGCAGTGTCAGAGGGTCAGTGCTGAGGGAGTGCCGCACTGTCAGAGGGTCAGTGCTGAGGGAGTGCTGCACTGTCAGAGGGTCAGTACTGAGGGAGTGCCGCACTGTCAGGGGGTCAGTACTGAGGGAGTGCTGCACTGTCAGAGGGTCAGTACTGAGGGAGTGCTGCACTGTCAGAGGGTCAGTACTGAGGGAGTGCTGCACTGTCAGAGGGTCAGTATTGAGGGAGTGCTGCACTGTCAGAGGGTCAGTACTGAGGGCGTGTTGCACTGTCAGAGGGTCAGTACTGAGGGAGTGCTGCACTGTCAGAGGGTCAGTACTGAGGGAGTGCTGCACTGTCAGAGGGTCAGTACTGAGGGAGTGCTGCACTGTCAGAGGGTCAGTATTGAGGGAGTGCTGCACTGTCAGAGAGTCAGTACTGAGGGCGTGTTGCACTGTCAGAGGGTCAATAGATGTGGAAGCAAGGTCCTCCCTGCCTGTTTGGGCAAAATGTAAAAAATCCGATGGCAATTAAGCAGTGTCAAGCAGAGAACCTATGGTTTGGAGTCACATGTAGGCCAGATCGGGTAAGGATGACAGATTTCAAAGAACAAAGAACAAAGGAATGTACAGCACAGGAACAGGCCCTTCGGCCCTCCAAGCCCGTGCCGACCATGCTGCCCATCTAAACTAAAATCTTCTACACTTCCGGGGTCCGTATCCCTCTATTCCCATCCTATTCACGTATTTGTCAAGATGCCCCTTAAACGTCACTATCGTCCCTGCTTCCACCACCTCCTCCGGCAGCGAGTTCCAGGCACCCACTACCCTCTGTGTAAAAAACTTGCCTCGTACATCTCCTCTAAACCCTGCCCCTAGCACCTTAAACCTATGCCCCCATGTAATTGACCCCTCTACCCTGGGAAAAAGTCTCTGACTATCCACTCTGTCTATGCCCCTGTCTATTTCCTTCCCTCAAGGACATTACTGAACCAGATGGGCTTTTATGAAAATCGGGGAAGGTTTCATGGTCATCATTAGACTTTTAAATCCATTTTTATTGAATTCATATTTCACAATCTGTCCTGGCAGGATTTGAACCTGGGTCCCCAGGGTGTTACCCTGGGACTGTGGATTACTAGCTCAGCAAACAATACCACTGCCTGCCCTGTGTCAAGTCATGCCAGCTGAGGCATCACACTTAGCCTCAGTTCCCGGGTTTAGGAAGCCACAACATTGGCCAGGGTTCCTACCCATCCCCCACTCCCCCAGTCCACCATTGGTGGCCGTGCTTTCAGCTACCTGGGCCCCCAGCTCAGGATTTCCCTGCCTACGGGGCAGCACAGTAGCATAGCGGTTAGCACAATTGCTTCACAGCTCCAGGGTCCCAGTTTCGATTCCCGCCTTGGTTCACTGTCTGTGTGGAGTCTGCACATCCTCCCCGTGTCTGCGTGGGTTTCCTCCGGGTGCTCCGGTTTCCTCCCACAGTCCAAAGATGTGCCGGTTAGGTGGATTGGCCATGCTAAATTGCCCTTAGTGTCCAAAATTGCCCTGAGTGTTGGGTGGGGTTACTGGGTTATGGGGATAGGGTGGAGGTATGGGCTTGGGTAGGGTGCTCTTTCCAAGGGCCGGTGCAGACTCGATGGGCTGAATGGCCTCCTTCTGCACTGTAAATTCTATGAAACTCTATAAACCTCCCCATCTCTCTCAAAAGCAGCCTTTTTGATCAAGCCCGGCAGTCGGGTCTCTGCAGTTGTCCTCAGTGCCCCTGGGAATAGGTGTGGGGTGAAAGTAAATTTAACCAGGATCCGTCTTTCTGACTCGTGTAGGAAAGCACGGAATGAATTCAATTGCGGCACCTGGAGTGGGGCTGGTATGGGTCGGGGAGGGGGCAGGATTTCTGATCCGTTCTCCTGAGCTGGTTGTAAAGGTGCTTAATAACCAAACATTGTTTGCATCAGTGTGTGTGAGGCAAAACTGAGCCATCATTCTCATTCCTGATCATTGTCCAACCGGGTGCCAATCAAAGATCTGATTGGGCTTGGCCACGAGGGCTTCCACAGTTGGATAGCCTTCCAGCACACAGTGTGGAGCCTGACATGCTGGAGAGGTATTGCTGAGTTAGAGGAATGAGCTGCCTTTCATACAGGGCCTGCGAAAGCCTCAGATCATCCCAAAGTACTGATGTAGTGAAGTGGAATTGCTGTTCAAAGGTAGCTTGCGGGGGAGTGGAGCTGAACTCAGTAACTCGGAAAAATCTTGGGATTTGGATTGTGGCGGGGGGGGGGGGGGGGGGGGGGGGGGGGTGGATGGATGCGGAGTTGTGGGGAAGCAAAACGTCTTTGAAGGTCTGCAGTCTGCAGAAGCCTTGATTATTGCCGCCTCCCAGTGGCAGCCCTGGTCCCTGGGAGGTTGGAGACTTTTGGAGTATTAATTCATGAATGAATTCCCCATCACTGAGGCCCTAATTGGTGATTAAGAGTCAGAGGTGAGAAGAGAGTAAGGAACATTGACAAAACAAGCTCCTGCTGCATCGGAAGTCAGGAAGTCAGACCCAGGAAACTGCCAGAGAGATTTTCTGTCTCGATAAACATTTCAGAAGAAATGGCTGATGACTAATTACTCTCTGTAATCCACTTCAGTCTGACAGCCCTCCGAAGTCCTTCTGTTCCTCCAATTCTGGGCCCCTGGCTCATCCCAGATTTTCATCGCTGCACCACTGATAGTCGAGCCCCAAGCTCTTGGGAATTTTCTCCCTCAACCACTTCAATGCTCGATCTCGCCCATCCTATTTCTCCGATTAAGCTTCGTCACCAAGCCTAACAATTCCACAGGTCAAATTTGGTTGGGTCTCACATGGAGACCGTGTCCTGTTCTGTTCTGTGCGCCAAACTTGAGGAAGGATGTGAAGGTATTGGAGAGAGTACAGAGGGATTGGATTGGATTGGATTGGATTTGTTTATTGTCACGTGTACCGAGGGACAGTGAAAAGTATTTTTCTGCGAGCAGCTCAACAGATCATTAAGTACATAGGAAGAACAGGGAATAAAAGAAAATACATAATAGGGCAACACAAGATATACAATGTAACTACATAAGCATTGGCATCGGATGAAGCATACAGAGTGTAGTGTTAATGAGGTCAGTCCATAAGAAGGTCATTTAGGAGTCTGGTGACAGTGGGGAAGAAGCTGTTTTTGAGTCTGTTCGTGCGTGTTCTCAGACTTCTGTATCTCCTGTCCGATGGAAGAAGTTGGAAAAGTGAGTAAGCCGGGTGGGAGGGATCCTTGATTATGCTGCCCGCTTTCCCCAGGCAGCGGGAGGTGTAGATGGAGTCAATGGATGGGAAGCAGGTTCGTGTGATGGACTGGGCGGTATTCACGACTCTCTGAAGTTTCTTGCGGTCCTGGGCCGAGCAGTTGCCATACCAGGCTGTGATGCAGCCCGATAGGATGCTTTCTATGGTGCATCTGTAAAAGTTGGTAAGGGTTAATGTGGACATGCCGAATTTCCTTAGTTTCCTGAGGAAGTATAGGCGCTGTTGTGCTTTCTTGGTGGTAGCGTCGACGTGGGTGGACCAGGACAGATTTTTGGAGATGTGCACCCCTAGGAATTTGAAACTGCTAACCATCTCCACCTTGGCCCCGTTGATGCTGACAGGGGTGTGTACAGTACTTTGCTTCCTGAAGTCAATGACCAGCTCTTTAGTTTTGCTGGCATTGAGGGAGAGATTGTTGTCGTTACACCACTCCACTAGGTGAATGATTCCAGGGATAAACAGCTGTAGCTATGAGGATAGATTGGAGAGACCGGGACTGATTTCCTCGGAGAAAATGAAAAAGAGAGGAGATTTGATGGAGTTATTCAGGATCCTGAGGGGTATGGACATGGTAAATAGTGAGACAATTCTCCCACTCAAGAGAGCATCAGGAACTGGAGAGACTCCACAGGCAAGCTCTTGTCAAGTGTCATACTTAGTCTCCTCCTCGCTTGCTGGTGAGATCAGGGCCTCACCTCAGATGCAGATATGTTTGCCTCAGACACCATGGGAGTGGAATTGTGAGTGGTGAGGAGGATGCTAGAAGGCTTCATGGTGATCCAGACAAGTTGAGTGAGTGGGTGGGCAAACACATGGCAGATGCAGTTTAATGTGGTTAAATGTGAAATTTTTCACTTTGGTGCGAAAAAGGGAAATGAGGAGTATTAATAATCGCTTATTGTCACAAGTAGGCTTCAGTGAAGTTACTGTGAAAAGCCCCTAGTCGCCACATTCCGGCGCCTGTTCGGAGAGGCTGGTACGGGAATTGAACCCACGCTGCTGTCTTGTTCTGCATTACAACCCAGCTGCTTAGCCTACTGTGCTAAACCAGCCCCAGTTTATTTAAATGGTGCTAATTTTGAGAAGTGTGGATGTACAGAGGGATCTGGATGCCCTTGTACATCAGTCAGTGAAAGTGGAGAGACAGCTGCAGCAAGCAATGGTATGTTGGCCGTCATTGCAAGAGGATTTGGGTTCAGAAGTAGCGATGTCAAACTGCAATTATACAGGGATTTGGCGAGACCACACCTGGAGTATCGCGTGCAGTCCCAGTCTCCCTACCTAACAAAGGATATCATTGCCACAGAGGAAACAATGCGGAGGCTGACTGGGCTGATACTGAGTTGGTGGAACTGTCCTATGAGGAGAGATTGGTTCCACTGTACCTGTTTTCACTGAAATTCAGAACGATGAGGGGAGATCTGATTGAAACAGATATAATTTTAACAGGGTTTGAAATTCTCAGACGCAGGGAGGATGTTTTCCCTGGTTGGGGAATCAGGAAGCAGGGGCACAGTCTCAGGATTCGGAGTGGATCATTTAGGACTGAGATGAGGAAACATCTCACTCAGAGGGTGGTGAACCAATGGAATTCCCCACACAGAAAGCTGTGGAGGCCAAGTCACTGAGTGCATTCAAGAAACAGACGGATACGTTTTTAGATTTTAATGGCATCCAGGCGAATGGGAGAAAGTGGGAAAACGGTATTGAGTTCGAGGATCAACCATGATCATATTGAATGGTGAAACGGTCTCGAAGGGCCGAATGGCCTCCTGCTGCCCCGTTTCTATTCTCAACATTCTCTGATGTGGAGATGCCGGCGTTGGACTGGGGTGAGCACAGTAAGAAGTCTTACAACACCAGGTTAGAACATAGAACAGTACAGCACAGAACAGGCCCTTCGGCCCTCGATGTTGTGCCGAGCCATGATCACCCTACTCAAACCCACGTATCCACCCGTAACCCAACAACCCCCCCTTAACCTAGGACACTACGGGCAATTTAGCATGGCCAATCCACCTAACCCGCACATCTTTGGACTGTGGGAGGAAACCGGAGCACCCGGAGGAAACCCACGCACACAGGGGGAGGACGTGCAGACTCCACACAGACAGTGACCCAGCCGGGAATCGAACCTGGGACCCTGGAGCTGTGAAGCATTTATGCTAACCACCATGCTACTGTGCTTCCTGCTAAAGTCGGTTAAAGTCGAATGATTCACCTGAGGAAGGAGCAGTGCTTCAAAAGCTAGTGATTCGAAACAGACCTGTTGGACTTTAACCTGGTGTTGTAAGACTTCTTACTGTACAACATTCTCCTCGGAAAGAAGTTTCTTCTGAATTCCGTATTGGATTTTTTGATGGCTACCTTATCTTGAAGGCCTCCTAGCTAGGTCCTTCCACAGAGCACAAACACTCTTTCCATGTCCACCCTTTCACCATTTTGAAGATCTTCGTTATGTCACTGCACGGCCTTTTTGAAAGAAAACCTCAAGCTGTTCAGTCTTGCCTGACCTCCCAGTTTGATATCATCCTTGTACATCTTGTTTTGAACCTTTTCCAGTGCCTCAATGTCCTTTGCAAAACACGGCGACCTGAAGTGTACTCCGTACTCTTAAATACGGTCTAGCCAAGGACTGGTACAAGTTGAGCTTAACTTCTAGACAGGCACAGATGAAAAGTTAAACCCATTTGATTTAATATTTTACTGGTTGTATTAACCTGTGTCATAACTTCAGCGATTTGTGTAGTTGTGTTCCCAGATTCCTTTGCTCCTCTGAGCCCATTTCAACTCTTCATTTTACAGGTCGTGTGTGACCTTTTTTTTGATCATCTCTCTCACTTATCTCTCTTGAAATTAATTTGCCAATTACATGCCCAGCCGGCAAGTTCATTCTGTACCTGTTCAAAGTGATTTTCAAAACCGGTTCTGAATGAATCTCAAGGTAACACTCCCAATTCATATTTCCATACATCTGCATAAATTCCACAGTAAAAAAAAAAATCATCTCCTAAACATATCGCGCACATTAATCGCAGAAGGTTAACTGGGATTAATTGGCAGGGTTGCTAATGTAGGCTTTCATATCTCGGCCCATAGCAAAGCGCTTTCTAGCCAATGCAGTACTTCCTTTGGAGTACAGTCACTGTTGGAATGCAGGAAACAGCAGCCACTTTGCGCATAGCGACATCCCACAAACAGCAAGGTGGGCAGCACGGTAGCACAGTGGTTAGCACAGTTGCTTCACAGCTCCAGGGTCCCAGGTTCGATTCCCGGCTTGGGTCACTGTTGGTGTGGAGTCTGCACGTTCTCCCCGTGTCTGCGTGGGTTTCCTCCGGGTGCTCCGGTTTCCTCCCACAGTCCAAAGGTGTGCAGGTTAGGTGGATTGGCCGTGCTAAATTGCCCTCAGTGTCCAAAAAAAGGTTGGGTGGGGTTACTAGTTTATGGGGACAGGGTGGAGGTGTGGACTTAAGTGAGGTGCTCTTTCAAAGGGCCGGTGCAGACTCGATGGGCCGAATGGCCTCCTTACGCAACTGTAAGTTCTATGAATCTATGATAATGACCCAGCTAACCTGGCCGTCTGATTGTCGAGGGAGAAATGTCAGCCAAGACACCAGAGAAAACATCTGTGCTCATCTGAGAGGGCTGATGGGACCTCGGTGTCACAACTCATCCCAAAGTCAGCACCTCTGACAGTGCGGCACTCCCTCAGTGCTGCACTGCCAATGTTAGTCAACCAACCTGTGCTTCAGTCTCACGTGTTCTGGGGAGGCATGTGGCGCAGTGGTTAGCACTGTGACTGCGCCGCTGAGGTCCCAGGTTTGAATCCCGGCCCTGGGTCACTGTCCGTGTGGAGTTTGCACATTCTCCCCGTGTCTGCGAGGGTCTCACCCCCACAACCCAAAGATGTGCAGGTTAGGTGGATTGGCCACGCTAAATTGCCCCTTAATTGGAAAAAAAAATAATTGGGTACTCTAAATTATTTTAAGAAGTCTGATGAGTTCTGACCCAGAGGCAAGAATTCGGTATGAGTGCGCTCGCCAATTGTGGGGGAGGTCTGTCAGATAGTCAGATTCTGACAGGGCTTATGAAGCGATACGCTTTTCAGAATGACCCCTCTCTGGGGTTTGTTCAGTGGTTGGTCAGCCCGGCCAGTTCAGGAGCCCCTGCAAAACAAAACAACGGGTATCCTGCCTCCAGGGCTCCTGAAGGATTTGTGTTTTCTTTAAATTTGGATGTGGAGAGGGGAGGGGGAGGGGTGTGGGTTGGGGGAGGGGGAGGGGTGTGGGTGGGGGGGGGGAGCATTCTGCTTCTGCACTGCATTGTGGTGCAAGAGGAATGTCGATGTTTAGCTTCTGAACCTCGCCAAACAGAGCTGTGTTTGCCAAGCAGCTGTGAATATTGCTGCCTCTGTCAAAGCCGCTCATCACAGCCTGAGAGAGGCATCTAACAATTTGCCTTCAAGTGTTCTGATTGACTGCTCAGCTGTCAACCTCCAGACTGGAGGAGCTGCCAATCTGGCCACTGTGTCTGTGCCTCGTGAACGGCGGCGGGTGCTTTGCACAGCGAGCTCTTGCCTATTGGGGCCGGGCAGCGTTTCCTGGGAACTGGAACTCATTGCATCCAGAGATCCGGCAAAGACAGCTTCTCTCCGTGTTCACCATTTGAGCCTGGAAATTATGACTGAATCTGGCTCCCGAAAGAGGACTTTGTTTCCCGTGACTCTTGCTCACTGACCCAACTTCATCATCATTGCCATACTCTCCACTGCCATGTCCTCTCTCCCCTTTCCCCATCAGTATCGCGACCCCCGCCAACCCCCATCGGCCTTGTCCTCCTTCCGGCCTCGTCTGATCTCTCCACCCCCGCACCCCCTTTTCCCCCATTGTGCTCGTTGGAAAATCAGAAGCTGGATGTACAGGATGTTTCTGGAATGATCATGTCGCCAACAGACTTGCGCTTCAATAGTGCCTTTCACCACCTCAGACCCATCCCAAAGCTTTTGCAGCCTATTACTTTATTGCAGGATTTTCACGAAGGTTGATTCAATGTATCCCTGGAGATTTCATCACATGACTTGTCCCCCCACATTCCAGCCATCAGTCGGTCAAGATAGCCATCCTTGGGATGTACGGCCTCCCTGTTTTCAAATAAAATTTTTAAAAGCTATCTTCTTTTAAAACGTCCTTTGGTAGGACAGGACTTGAGTATTACAGAAAAAAATAGACTTCTGTAATACACAAGGGACTGTTCTTTGAAGACAGAAAGATCATGTACACACATTGTGCCTGTTTCAGCTAAACAAAATTCCTCTGGTCAATGCCATGACCAATCAGAATCATACTGCCTGGTGTAAATTTCAACCAATTCTAGGCAGTTAACTGTCAGTCCCCTGGTGCGTTCTCCATGGCAATGCCTCCACCAATCAGAGTCTACTTGCCGACCAATCAGCACTCTTCTCGTACAGTATAAATTGTTGTTTTCCCCTTAGATCGGCGTTCTTGCGAAGTCTCCTGATGAGTCCAAGGCAAAAAGCTTTGACAATTCTCTTTCTTTTTTTCAATGTCCCAGTGATTTTCCTCCGGAGTTGGACACACCGGAGCCCTGGAGGTTGATCTTCAAATCCTGGAGACTCCAGTCCAGCCCTGGAGGGTTGGCAACCCTAGCTACCACTATTGTAATGTAGGAAATGTGGCAGTCAATTTGTGCACAGCAAGCTCCCATGAACAGCAAGGCGACAATGACAAGAACATGTGTCTTTTTCAGGTGATGTTGGCCGTGAGATAAATACAGGTCACAGGAGACCCGTTTGATTTGATTTATTGTCACATGTACCAAAGGGGGTAACTTCTCCATTCTTCTTGGAAACAGTTGTCAAGGTGTGGCTCTGGGATCATTCGCGACTATTTGAGTGGCTTAACGTTTCACATGTCCATGCTCCCAGGGGGACGTAAATATTCCACAGTCGCTGTTTTGTAAGACGGTCAGGGGGATTTCTCCCCAGTTTCCTGAGGCCAAGATCCATCCCTGAACCTGAATCTGAACCTGAGTATATCGCAAGTAACTGCAGAGCGTATCGCAAGTAACTGCAGAGCGTATCGCAAGTAACTGCAGAGCGTATCGCAAGTAACTGCAGAGCGTATCGCAAGTAACTGCAGAGCGTATCGCAAGTAACTGCAGAGCGTATCGCAAGTAACTGCAGAGCGTATCGCAAGTAACTGCAGAGTGTATCGCAAGTAACTGCAGAGTGTATCGCAAGTAACTGCAGAGCGTATCGCAAATAACTGCAGAGCGTATCGCAAGTAACTGCAGAGTGTATCGCAAGTAACTGCAGAGCGTATCGCAAATAACTGCAGAGCGTATCGCAAGAAACTGCAGAGTGTATCGCAAGAAACTGCAGAGTGTATCGCAAGTAACTGCAGAATGTATCGCAAGAAACTGCAGAGTGTATCGCAAGAAACTGCAGAGTGTATCGCAAGAAACTGCAGAGTGTATCGCAAGAAACTGCAGAGCGTATCGCAAGAAACTGCAGAGTGTATCGCAAGAAACTGCAGAGTGTATCGCAAGTAACTGCAGAATGTATCGCAAGAAACTGCAGAGTGTATCGCAAGAAACTGCAGAGTGTATCGCAAGTAACTGCAGAATGTATCGCAAGAAATTGCAGAGCGTATCGCAAGAAACTGCAGAGTGTATCGCAAGAAACTGCAGAGTGTATCGCAAGAAACTGCAGAGCGTATCGCAAGAAACTGCCGAGTGTATCGCAAGAAACTGCAGAGCGTATCGCAAGAAACTGCAGAGTGTATCGCAAGAAACTGCAGAGTGTATCGCAAGAAACTGCAGAGCGTATCGCAAGTAACTGCAGAGTGTATCGCAAGAAACTGCAGAGTATATTGCAAGAAACTGCAGAGCGTATCGCAAGAAACTGCAGAGTGTATCGCAAGAAATTGCAGAGCGTATCGCAAGTAACTGCAGAGCGTATCGCAAGTAACTGCAGAGTGTGGTGAACTCCGCCCAACACATCACACAAGCTTGCCACCCTCACATTGATTCTGTCTACACCTCCCGCTGCCTCAGGAAGACAGACAGCATTATCAGATACCCCTCCCACCCAGGCATTGCCTTCTTCCAGACCCTTCCATCAGACAGAAGGTACAGAAGTCTGAAGACCCGCACATCCAGACACAGGAACAGCTTCTTCCCCACAGCTACTAGACTCCTCAACGACTCCCCCTCGGACTGATCTGTTCCCTGTTAGAACACTATTCACAATGCCCTATTCTGCTCTTGCTCATGTATTTGCTTTGTTTGGCCCCTTGTTCCGCACTGTCACCAATCACTGTTTGTCGATGTATCATTTGTCAATGTTCTCTGCTGATTATTCTTTTTACCTACTGTGTACGTACTGTGTACGTTCCCTCGGCCGCAGAAAAATACTTTTCACTGTACTTCGGTACATGTGACAACAAATCAAATCAAATCAAATCAAACCTCTGGTTATTGCTGTCTGCGTGATCTGCCTGAGTACAAATTGGCCGTGTTACAACTTCACCGTCTGTGAAGCACTGCGGAATGCCCTGAGGATGCCATGGGTGCTATAGAAATGCAAGTCTGTCTGCCCTTTGTTTTGTTCCTTGTTGCAGTTTGCGCGGTTGAGTGCCGGGGTGGATTCTGGAGGGTTGAGGTGAAGGGAGCGGGGGGAAAGAGAGAAAGAGAGGGAGCGAGAGAGGAAAGGAAATTGAATGTGTTCCCTGGCTGTTTGTCAACTATTCCAGTAAAATTTCCTGTTTATAGGAAGAAAAACAAAACAGGCTCTGGAATAAAGACAACAGCAAATGACTCTGGGATTTTGTTTTGACTTTGTGAGAGATCCAGAGGAGTTTGCCTAGCTGAGGTGTGAATTAAGGCAAGCCTGTGCTGAGTCACTAATCGGAGATAATTGCCAGCTAAAAGCAGACCCGTGAACGAAAGAAAATCGTTTTTAAAAAAAGCATTTAATCACCAAGGGTATTTCTGACTATTTTTCACGTCGAAAGGGCTGTAACTCTGGTCTGAGTGAAAAATGCTGAGGGCAGCGTCCCCTTGTGGCGAGCGCAGGAACTCCAGAGGCCTGACCTGTGGCCAGCTCACAGGCCTTACCCACATGACATGTCTGAATTGGCCTCCTTAAGCATTGTTGTGAGAGTGTGTGAGATAGATTGCAGCTCCTAACGGGCGTTGTTAAACATTTCAAATGACTTATTAATATAGTCAGCTGCTAGATGGCCCTGGCTAAACTTCACCCGGTACTTTAGGAAGTTAGTTCACACTTGAACCCATGTAAAGTGATTGTCGAAAAGTAGGTGAAGAACAAGTTTGATTTTCTCAGCTCCCCACCCTGGTTTCACCACCCCCCCCCCCCCCCCCCCCCCCATCTCTGTAATCCCTTCCAGGTCTACTTACTGCCTTCTAATATCTCGACGCTCCTCCAATCCTGACATCTTACATGTCTCTCATTTCCTTTGCTCCACCATTGGCGGCCGGGCCGTCAGCTGTCTGGGCTGTAAGCTCCGGAATTCCATCCTGAAATCTCTCCATTTCTCTTTCCTCCTCGATAGATAACCTACCCGTCGTTCTCAGTACTCTTTAAAAAAAAAGTAATTTGATGTGCAGGTGGAGTTAAATGCTGTCAGTTCGAAGGGCAAATTGAATATAAGTACAGAGCTCCAATTCATGACATCTGAACAATGATAATTAATGGGATATATGCCTGGGGCGGCACGGTAGCATGGCGGTTAGCGCTGCTGCTTCACAGCGCCAGGGTCCCGGGTTCGATTCCCGGATTGGGTCACTGTCTGTGCGGAGTCTGCACGTCCTCCCCGTGTCTGCGTGGGTTTCCTCCGGGTGCTCCGGTTTCCTCCCACAGTCCAACGGTGTGCAGTTTAGGTGGATTGGTCACGCTAAATTGTCCCCTAGTGCCCAAAGGTCAGATGAGGTTACGGGGTATAGGGTGGGGTGGGGGGGGGTGGTATGGGGGTTGGGGGTGGGGGGGGGGGGGGTGAGGGCCTAGGTCAGGTGCTGTTTCGGAGGGTCGGTGCAGACTCGATGGGCCGAATGGCCTCCTTCTGCACTGTAGGGATTCTCTCTATGAGGAGAGAAGGGGTGGTTGCCCTGGCAGCCTGGTTAATGTATGAACATACCCAAGGAGCAGGAGGAGGCCATTCGGCCCTTCCTCCCCCACTTAATTAGATCACGGCCAATCTGATAGTAACCTCAGAACGTCCGTCATTGAGGTAGCCCTATCAGGACTAAACAGTTATAGAGGAAGCAGCTTAAAGGCTTGGGATACTAAGAGTGTGTGAGGGAGTGGGATTAATTAGACTGGTCTTTCGAAGAGTTGGCAATGACAAATAGGCTGTTGGGCCTCCTCTGAGCTGTCAGACTCTGCAAGATGGTCACTTCACCGTTCTCTGCGGGGTTGTTCGCTGAGCCCACGCGAGGGCTGGGCAGAGCGATGCCTCTGAGACCTGCGACAGGACATGCCAGCAAACCCCAGCCGGCCTTTCCATCATGGCCAGGACTCTCCGGATTGCTGGCATGGGATTGGGAAAATATTAAAACAGCTCGCGCCTAGCCGAGACGGGGCCCAGCTCGGGATTCTAAACCAACTCCCAGCTGTTTGCACAGAGAGAGAACAGCCCGCTCTCTTTCCCATCGGAGTGACTCACTCGTCTGGCAAGGACCGGGGCTGAAGACAGGATTCCGGCTGCAAAATGAATTTGCTGAATGTCAGCAGGAGATTGCTCGGCATCAGGGAAAGTACTTTGGCACAGCTGGCTTGAGGGGGGGGGGGGGGGGGGGGGGGTGCGGGAGGCCGAGAGTGGGGGGGGATAGCTGGCGTTTCACTTACTGAGCTCTCTCCCCCTTTCTCTAATATATCCCAGAGAGTTCAGTTTTTTGAACCCCCCCCCCCCCCCCCCCCCCCCCCCCCCCCCCCCCCCCCCCCCCCCCCCCCCCTCCCCCCCCCACCCCCCCCCCAAACATCTCCTGGATTCATTTCCCGCACAGACATGTCTTGGGGGAAACTGTGGAGGTTGCTTCTCTCCAACCTCTAACACTTGAAGCGCGCAATGGGGGTTCTGGCTGTGGAACCATAAGGCACAGGAGCAGAAGTAGGCCATTCGGCCCATCGAGTCTTCCCGATCGCCATTCCGAACCTATGCCATGTGGTAGCATTGGTTGCTTTTGCCATCCTGACTTCCACATATAACATGTTTTAAAATTTTGTTTGTGGATAAATCTGGAGCACCCAATTAATTTTTTCCAATGAAGGGGCAATTTAGCGTGGCCAATCCACCGAGCCTGCACATCTTTGGGTTGTGGGAGCGAAACCCACGCAGACACTGGGGGGGGGGGGTGCGCAAACTCCACACGGACGGCGACCCAGAGCCGGGATCGAACCTGGGACCTCGGCGCCCTGAGGCAACAGTGCTAACCACTGCGCCGCCGAGCTGCCCTCAGCCAAGGCAGCAATGGCTGAGCAGCAGCTCAAGCTGACGCCACTGAATGGACTCCTTTCTCCATTTGCTAATTCTGCAGTTGAATAGAAAGGAGGAGGTTGGGGGAGACAGGTTATGGGAATATCACTGGGACCAGTAATCCTGGGGCTCAAGCTAACATCCCAGGTTCATGGCTTCGAATCCCACCAAGGCAGCTGGTGGAATATAAATTCAATAAATAACTCTGGGATATGCAGCTAGTCTCAGTAATGGTGAGCGTGAAAGAACTGTTGATAAGAACCCAGCTGATTCACTAACGTCCTTCGACTCTGCCACCTCTACCCGGCCTGCCCTACATCTGACTCCAGACCCACAGAAATGTGGTTCATCGTCACTGCCCTCTGAAACGGCCCAGTTCCGGGGAATTTAAGATTAATCTCCAAAACGTTGCTGTCTGCAACCCTGGGCAAAGATCAACGGGACATTAAAAAAGATTGAATTTTTTTGTCATTTTCACGACACGGTGGTTGACTCTGCTGCTTCACAGCGCCAGGGACCCTGGATCGATTCCCGGGTTGGGTCACTGTCTGTGCGGAGTCTGCACGTCCTCCCCGTGTCTGCGTGGGTTTCCTCCGGGTGCTCCGGTTTCCTCCCACAGTCCAAAGATGTGCAGGTTAGGTGGATTGGCCACGCTAAATTGCCCCTTAGTGTCCAAAAGGTTAGGTGGGATTAGAGGGTTGGGGCGGGGAGTGGGCCCAGGTAGGGTGCTCTTTCAGAGGGTCGGTGCAGACTCGATGGGCTGAATGGCCTCCTTCTGCACTGTATGTTCTATCAGGAATATTCTTTCTGAATCTACCCTGTCTAATCCTGTTGGAATTTTATAAGTTTCTATGAGATCCCCTCTCACTCTTCTAAACTCCAATAAATATAATCCTAACCCAGTTAGTCTCTCCTTATATAACACTCCTGCCGTCCCAGGAATCAGCCCGGTAAACCTTCGCTGCCCTCCCTCCATAGAAAGAACATCCTTCCTCAGATAGGGACACCAAAACTGTACACAATACTCTGGGTGTGGCCTTACCAATGCCCTGTACAACTGCAGTGAAACATCTCTATTCCTATATTCAAATCCTCTCGTTATGAAGCCAACATACCTTTTGCCTTCTTTACTGCCTGCTGTACCTGTGCACTTACTTTCAGCGACTGATGCACAAGGACACCAAGGTCTCACTGAGTATCCGCCTCCCAATTTACACCCATTCAAATAATAATCTGCCTTCCTATTTTCGCGACCAAAGTGGATAACCTCACATTTATCCACATTATACTGCATCTACCATGCATGTGCCCACTCACTCAGCCTGTCCAAATCCTGCTGAAGCATCTCTGCATCCTCCTCACAGCTCACCCTCCCACCCAACTTTGTATCATCTGCAAACGTGGAGATAGTTCCCTCGTCCAAATCATTGATATATAATGTAAACAGTTGGGGTCCCAGCACAGATCCCTGCGGATCCCACTAATCACTGCCTACCAATTGGAAAAAGACCCAAATTGAGGATGGGGGAAAGGGGGGACTGGGGGGGGGGGGGGGGGGGGGGGGGCTGTATGCCTGATAGTCAAGCACCATCCAATTGGGTCTTTTTGCTTTCCAATCGATGGAGTAAGGAACGTCCGTCACGAGGCTGGATGTGTTGACTGACTAATAGCAGGAGCAGGGGAGGAGGGGGCAAGTCATGTGATGCATTTGATCACAGCTGGCAACCCTATTCCAGGAAAATTAAGGATAGGCAACAAATGATGTTCTTGTCAGCGATACCCATGAAAGGCAGCACGGTAGCATTGTGGTTAGCACAATCGCTTCACAGCTCCAGGGTCCCAGGTTCGATTCCGGCTTGGGTCACTGTCTGTGCGGAGTCTGCACATCCTCCCCGTGTGTGCGTGGGTTTCCTCCGGGTGCTCCGGTTTCCTCCCACAGTCCAAAGATGTGCAGGTTAGTTGGATTGGCCATGATAAATTGCCCTTAGTGGCCAAAATTGCCCTTAGTGTTGGGTGGGGTTACTGGGTTATGGGGATAGGGTGGAGTTGTTGACCTTGGGTAGGGTGCTCTTTCCAAGAGCCGGTGCAGACTCGATGGGCCGAATGGCCTCCTTCTGCACTGTAAATTCTATGAATTCAGGAAAGCTAGCGCAGATTTGTTCAGAGTAACCTGCTGGGGTTTTCTGAAGAATAAACAGGGAAGGTTGATGGGGGCACTGCTGTTGATGGACTTCCAAAGGGCGTTTGATACAGTGTCGCGCAACAGACACGTGAGCAAAGTTATTGCTCATGGAGAAAAATTGGACAGAAGCAATGTGGATACAAAATGGTCTGAGTGACAGTGAACAATGAGTAATGGCTAATGGATGTTCATCACACTGGAGGAACATTTGTAGTGAAGTTCCCCAGGGGTCAGTGTAGGGACTGTTGATCATTCTGATATATATTAAGGACCCAGAGCTCGGTGTGCAGGGCGCAATTTCAAAACTTCAGGTTAGGTGGATTGGCCGTGATAAATTGCCCTTAGTGTCCAAGATTGCCCTTAGTGTTGGGTGGGGTTACTGGGTTATGGGGAGAGGGTGGAGTTGTTGACCTTGGGGTGGGGTGCTCTTTCCAAGAGCCGGTGCAGACTCGATGGGCTGAATGGCCTCCTTCTGCACTGTAAATTCTATGATCGATGATAAAACATATGGAATGGTGAGATGCTGCAATTTGAACTCAATGGAACAACTGTCAGGGGCGGCAGGGACAGACAGAGACCCAGTATATACATGCGCAAGTCTGTGAAGGCCGCAAGACAAGTTGGGAAAACCTTTGACCAAATCACACAGAATCCTGGACAGAATCCTGGACTTTATAAGTGGAGACCGAGGAGCAGAATTTTCCGTAGCCAGTCAGTGCTCTCTGTCTGTCCTCCGCATGTTCATACTCGGATGATACTTTCAGCTGCAAGCTGCTGGCAGTGGGTTAGGGAAGCAGTGTGGCCCCTCTTTTTTTTTAATAAACATTTTATTGAGGTATTTTTGGTTTTACAACAACAAAATAGACAATGTACATGAGTCCATAAACATAGTGTAAAAGCCTGCTTCCTCCCTTACAGGTCCCACCTTCACCAACCCCTACTCTGAGCTAAACTAACTCCACCCCCACCTTCTGCTGACGATTAACTTTCCGCGAAGAAGTTGACGAACGGCTGCCACCTCCGGGCGAACCCTAACAGTGACCCCCTCATGGAGAACTTGATTTTCTCCAAACAGAGAAAGCTAGCCATGTCCGATAACCAGGGGCGAGATTCTCCGCACTCACGACGGTGCGGAGAATAGCGTGGCTCGTAAAATTTTACGGCCACGCTGTTCCGACGCCCTCCCGCTATTCTCCCCCCCCCCCCCCCCCCCCCCCCACGCCCGACTCCCGATACGAATCGCTGCCGCCGTTTTTTTACGGCCAGCGGCGATTCTCAGCTGGCCAATGGGCCGAGTTCCAAGCCCTTTACGGCTGTTTTTACGAACGGCAAACACACCTGGTCTGGCCGTTCGTAAAAACGGCCGTAAACTGTCGATTTTTAAAACCATGGCACCGATTGGCACGGCAGTACCACGGCCGTGCCAAGGGTGCCATGGGCCCGCGATCGGTGGGCACCGATCGCGGGCAGCGGGCCCGATGCCCGTGCACTCTTTGTCCTTCCGCCGCCCCGCAGTTTCCATTCGTGGGGCGGTTGAGGGGCATCCCGGCCCGCGCATGCGCGGGTTTCGCGCAAATACGCGATGACGTCATCCGCGCATGCGCGGGTTGGAGTCTTCCAATCCGTGCATGCGCGGCTGACGTCATATGACGCGTCAGCCGGCGCTAACTCTGGCAAGCGGGCTTAACGAAATTTGTTAAGCCCGCGATGCCGGAGTTTACGGCGTCGGGATGCTAGCCCCGACCGGGGACCAGAATCGGTTCCCGGTCGGGAAGGGGGGGGCTGGCGTCAAACCCGCCCGGATTTGACGCCAGCCTTACGATTTCTCCCCATATGGGAGAATCGCGCCCCAGGTCTCCGACTTCGGGGGCTTTGAGTCTCTCCAAGCTAATAGGATCCGTCTCCGGGCTACCAGGGAAGCAAAGGCCAGAACGTCTGCCTCTTTCTGCTCCTGGATTCCCGGGTCTTCCGACACTCTGAAATTCCCCACCTCTGGACTCGGGGCCGCCCTTGTTTTTAACACCTTGGACATGACATCCGCAAATCCCTGCCAAAATCCCCTGAGCTTTGGGCATGCCCAGAACATGTGAACATGGTTCGCTGGTCCTCCCGCACACCTTGCGCACCTGTCTTCTCCACCAAAGAACCTGCTCATCCGGGCCACTGTCATGTGAGCATCCGCCCAGTGACCATCCTCTATCACTCCTCCTAACTCCTCTTCCCATTTGCGCTTCAGCTCCTCAGTCTGTGTGTCCTCTGACCCCATGAGTTCCTTATAGATGTCGGAGACCTTCCCTTCTCCAACCCACACTCTGGAAACTACCCTGTCCTGTATCCCCCTTAGTGGTAGGAGCAGGAAGGTTGAGACCTGTCTGCGTAGGATGTGCCGCACCTGCAGGCACCTAAATTTGTTCCCCCTCGCCAATCCAAATTTCTCCTCCAGCTCCCTCAAGCTCGGAAAGCTTCCCATCCTCTCAATCCCTGCTCTCTGCAATATCCAGAACCCCCCATCCAGCCTTCCCGGGGCAAACCGGTGATTATTACAAATTGGAGACCAAACCGATGCTCCCTCTGCTCCCACATGCTTCCTCCATTGCCCCCAGACCCTCAGGGCCGCCACCACCACGGGCCTGGTGGAGTACCGGGCCGGCGGGAACGGCAGAGGTGCCGTTATCAACGCCCCCGAGCTGGTGCCCTTACACGAGGCAGCCTCCATATGCTCCCATGCCGACCCCCCCCCCACTACCCACTTCCTAATCATGGCTATATTCGCCGCCCAATAGTAGTTACTGAAGTTTGGTGCTGCGCCCTCTACAGGGCAGCTGATTAAACTGGAGAGGCAACCGTGCGTCTCCTTAAACAAGCAGATTGAAGGGTGGTGACATAAACAGCACGAGGGCTGAAAAGGAAATGTAACTACAATGTCAATTCCGGACCCTGCTTGACCCTGACTGGTCAAGGCATTATCTTGAGCACTGATTGGCTGACTTATTTTGTTTAGCTGTCACACATGCAATTTGTACACATGTTCTTTCGGTTTGCAAAGTACAGAGCCCTGTGTCGGCCGTACGTGCCAAAGACTGACAGATCATATCAAACAACATATCCTAGCCACTGTTCACAACAGGCTAGGTCCAGGCTGCCCCCAACCAGTCCATGCTTACAAAGGTCAAAACACAGTATCCAAGCACATTTGACGTGGTTCCCTGATTGGACAACACTTGCTAAATAATCGGTGTACTAAGAAATAGACTGATAACCAATTTAAGACAGTCAGTTGGGTTCTCAATGTGGTGTATTTATATGTACTGGAAGTTATGTATATTAATATACAGGGCCTGTTCTTTACTGACATAAAGAACATTTATACAAATTACTCCTGTTTCAGCTAAACAAAATAAGTGACAGCCGTTCATTCCCCAGGACAATGCCTTGACCAATCAGGATCAAGCTGCCTGGTCTAAATTTCGAGCAACACTTGGCAGTTAACCGTCACTCACCATCACCTGGTGCATTCTACATGACAATGCCTCTGCCAGACAGAATCCACTTGCCAACCAATCAACACTCTCTTCTCATGCAGTATAAATTGTTGTTTCCCCTGACATTGGTATTGCTGGGATCGTCCTGATGAGTGCAAGAGGAAAAGCTTCGACAAAATGTCTTTTTTCAGCAATACCTATTGAGATGTGACTTCACTTTCTGAGGTGAATTTACTTTGTATCCGCCGAGCAAACACGAGAGTTTAACCCTGCGTGCAAACACGAGAGTTTAACCCTGCGTGCAAACACGAGTGTTTAACCCTGCGTGCAAACACGAGAGTTTAACCCTGCGTGCAAACACGAGTGTTTAACCCTGCGAGCAAACACGAGTCTTTAACCCTGCGTGCAAACACGAGTGTTTAACCCTGCGTGCAAACACGAGAGTTTAACCCTGCGTGCAAACACGAGTGTTTAACCCTGCGAGCAAACACGAGTCTTTAACCCTGCGTGCAAACACGAGTGTTTAACCCTGCTCAATGCAGACCCTTTTTGCGAAGCTGGAGGTGGAGTGATGCAACTGGGGCAGCCCCTAATTTGAAGTTGCTATGGCATTTGTGCATAAGTCACAACGCGTGCCATCAGCCTCACCGTTACGTAGACAGGAAACTATGGAACTTGGGCCGGGATATACAAAACGGGGGCTAAGTGTTGACGCCGGCGTAAACACTGGAGTGTCTCACGCCTGCATCAACGGAACTCTTGGCCCAGCAACTCCGTGGCCCACAGGGAGCGAGCACAGCGCCGGAGTGCTCCACGCAGCTCTGGCTGCCGATACGCAGCTCTGCACTGCCGGCTGTGGATCCGCGCATGGGCACAGGGGCTGATTCCACGCCGGCCCCAGGCTACATGGCGGACCCACGCAGTGGGCCGGAGCGGAAGGAGGTACGCCCAGATCGCACGCGCCGCCAATCGGTGCCCCCCCCGAGCAAGAGCTTGGCCCTCGTAGAACCCCCCCCCCCCCTAGAGACTGAGCCCCCCCCCCCCACCAGGACGGCCACCGCAGCCGCGATGCCGACTTCCCGCTGGGTGGAACCATGCGTGAACCATGCCGGCGGGAACTTGGCCGGTCGACCGCGGAGAATCGCCGCGGTGGCCTCTTTCAATGGCCCCTGACTGACGCCGTGTCGACCACGTCGACCACGCACGCGCGACTGGCGGCGATTCTCCAGCCGCCGGAGGTTCACGTCCCGGCGTCGGACCCCATTCTCCGCCCCCGCACCGAGCCGATTTCTGCACGGAGGCTCGGAGAACCCCGGCCCATGGTGGCCAAAAGCAGGGAAGTTCATTCTAAACCTTTGATAAAACTTTACATTGGCATCAGCTGGAGGTTTGCGGCTAATTTGGGCAACGGGCACTTTAGGAAGAACACCAAGGTGTCAAAGAGAGCATGCAAATGTCTCCCCCTCTCTGTCTCTCTCTCCCTCACTCTTTCTCTCTCTCCTTCTCCAGGTTTCATGTGCACATTCTCCCCCTCTCTCTCTTCCTCTGACCAATCAAATATGACTGAGGTGACCAATGACTGTGGAATCCCGGTGAGGTGCCAATGGGGAGGGCAGAACTGAAGGGGCAAACAGAGTAGAACTGGAACTGGTTCATTTGTTTTTGAGTGAATCTGACTGAGGTGTTGCTCAGATTGATAGCTGTTATCCAGAACAAAGTCTTTTCCCTCCTGACCTCAAGCTATGTTGTATGTTTTATTGGCAGGCCCAGCCGAGGTTCCCATGATGTCCCCTAATGGATCCATTCCCCCAATCCACGTTCCACCGGGATATATCTCACAGGTAAGAGGTCGTCCTGGACCATGTACATGTTGAGCAGTTTCACCCCTCTCAGTTTCTGAGGCGAGTTTAAGGCTTTTCACGGTAATTCCATTGAAGTCTACTTGTGACAATAAGCCATTATTATTATTATTATAAGGCGGAGGATGATGAGGCCCAGAATTAGCCAAGGAACCAATCTACAAGCTGCTTGAAAGTTATCCGCTGACAGGGTCAGGATCAGCGACATTCCTGCCATGTGTGACTCAGGATGCAATGTTTACCGAGGGAACTGCTGACCACCTGGTCTGGAGTGAAGCAGCCGGGGAAAGGTGAAGAAAGGTCAATATTGTGGGCTAGTCACAATCCTTTCCTCAGCAGAATCTTCATTCAGGAAGCGTAATACACAGTACCTATGATAGGGTAGTATTTAGCTCATTCATGTCAATCTAGCTGTCATTGGTGTACTCTGTCCATGGTGATATCATTAGCAGTGACCGCACATTCCCTGAGGACACCCTCTTTCGTGATGCACCACCACCGTGCCAAATGAGACAGACTTCGAACGGATCCAGTGACTCAGAGCTGGGCATCCATGAGGCGCTGTGGGCCATCAGCAGCAGCAGAATTGGACTCAGCCACAATCTGCACCCTCACGGCCCGGCATATCCCCCACTCTGCCATTACCACCCAGCCAGGGGATCAGCCCTGGTTCTGTGAGACTACACGTCTGTAAAAAGGTGGAAGTCGTGACTGACAGGCAGAACCCAGTGATTGCGCAAACAAAGATCTGCTGTGTAGCCGTGCCATGAGTGTTGTGGGACAATTAAATGACGAACAGCAGGTGAAGACTCCATGAACATCCCCATGGGGGAACCCAGCATGCCAGGGCCAAAGACAAGGCTGAAGCATTTGAGACCATCTCCAGTTAGATGTCCCAAGTGGATGATCCATCTCAGCCTCTTCCGGAGCTCCCCAGCATCACAGATGTCAGTCTTCAGCCAATTCAGTTCACTCCACTTGATGTCAAGAAATGGCTGAAGGCACCGGATACGGTAAAGGCTATGGGCCCTGACGGGCAAAATTACTAAAGACATGTACTCCAGGACTTGCCGCAGCTCTAGCTAAGGTGTTGGGAGTGAATTGGACTCGTACCTAGCACTGAGGAAGATTATTATGGTTGTTGGAAGTCAATCATCTCAGCCCCAAGGAGTCGGCGCAGTGGTTAGCACTGCTGCCTTGCCCCTTAATTGGAAAAAGAATAATTGGGTAGATTAAATGAAAAAAAAATCTCAGCCCCAAGGGATCACTGATCTGGATAGTGTCTGAGGTCCAACCATCTTCTTCCTTCCATCACATGGTCAGAATTAAGGATATTGTTTGATGACTGCACCATTTTCAGCACCATTTGTCACTCTTGAGATACTAAAGCAATCTCTGTTCAAATGCAGCAAGACCTGGACAATATCCAGGCTTCAGCTGATTCATAATAAGCAACATTTGCACCACATAGGTGCCAGACAATGGTCTTAGAACAGAGAACAATACAGCACAGGAACGGGCCCTTCGGCCCTCCAAGCCTGTACCGGTCAGGATACCAACCTTTGCCCAAACCCTCAGCACTTCCTTGTGCTGTGTCCCTCTATCCCCATCCTATCCATGTGTTTGTAAGATGCCTTTTGAATGTCGTTAATGTATCTGCTTCACCAACCTCCCCTGGCAACGTGTTCCAGGCACTCACCACCCTCTGCGAAAACAAACCTGCCTCGCACATCTCCTCTAAACTTTGCCCCATGGACCTTAAACCTTTGCCCCCTGGTGACTGACCCCTCCACCCTGGGAAAGACTGCCTGCCCATCCACTCTATCCATGCCCCTCATAATCTTGTAGACCTCTATCAGCTCACCCCTCAACCTCCGTCTTTCTAATGAAAACAGTCTGAGTCTATTCAGCTTCTCCGCATAGCTAACACCCTCCAGACCAGGCAACATCCTGGTAAACCTCCTCTGCACCCTCTCCAAAGCCTCCACATCCTTCTGGGAGTGTGGTGACCAGGATTGTGTGCAATATTCCAAGTGCGGCCTTACCACATATACAACTGTGATATGGAGATGCCGGCGTTGGACTGGGGTGAGCACAGTAAGAAGTCTTACAACACCAGGTTAAAGTCCAACAGGTTTGTTTCAAACACTAGCTTTCGGAGCGCAGCTCCTTCCTCAGGTGACCTGATTAATAATAAGTAACATTTGCACCACATGGTTTTCCGTCAACGGTCATAGACAGAGAACAATACAGCGCAGGAACAGGCCCTTCGGCCCTCCAAGCCTGTACCGGTCATGATACCAACCTTTGCCAATACCTTCAGCAAGGAAGGAGCTGCGCTTCGAAAGCTAGTATTTGAAACAAACATGTTGGACTTTAACCTGGTGTTGTAAGACTTCTTACTATACGACTGTAGCATGACTTGCCAGTTTTTATATCGATGAAGGCAAGCATTCCGTATGCTCTCTTGACTACCTTGTCCACTTGTGTTGCCACCTTCAAAGATCTGTGGACCTGCACGCCCAGATCTCTCTAACTTGCTATATTCCAAAGAGTTTTGCCATTTACAGTATATTTCCCCTCTTTGTTAGAACTATCAAAATGCATGACCTCACACTTGTCCGGATCAAACTCCAGTTGCCTTTTCTCTGCCCGTCTCCATCCTACGCAGAGGGTGGCGGGTGCCTGGAACGCTTTACCAGCGGAGGTGGTAGAGGCGGGCACGATAGCATCATTTAAGAAGCATCTAGACAGATATATGAATGGGCGGGAACAGAGGGAAGTAGACCTTGGAAAATAGGAGACAGGTTTAGATAAAGGATCTGGATCGGCGCAGGCTGGGAGGGCCGAAGGGCCTGTTCCTGTGCTGTAATTTTCTTTGTTCTTTGTTCTTTGCTGTATCCTCTGACAATCCTCAACACTATCTGCCACTCCACCATCTCTATAAGAGAGAATTTAACCATCCCCTCATGACATTCAACGGTAATGCAATCACTGAATCCCCTACCTTCAACATCCTGGGGGTTACCATTGAACAGAAACGAAACTGGACTGGCCGTATGAAAACTGTGACTACAAGCGCAGGTCAGAGACTAGGAATTCTGCAGTGAGTAACTCACTTGCTGACCCCTCCCAAAGCCAGTCCACCATCTACAAGGCACAAGTCAGGAGTGTGATGGAATACTCTCCACTTGCCTGGATGAGCGCAGCTCCAGCAACACTCAAGAAGCTCAACATCATCCAGGACAAAGTAGCCCATCTGATTGATGCCCCTTCCACAAACATTCACTCCCTCCACCACCGACGCACAGTGGCAGCCGCGTGTACCATCTGCAAGATCCACTGTAGGAACTTCCCAAGCCTCCTTCAGGAGCACCTTCCAGACCTGTGACCTCTACCACCTAGGACCAGAGCAGCAGATACATGGGAGTAAGTTCTGCTCCAGGTCACTCACCATCCTGATGAGGAGCTATATCGCCGTTCCTTCACTGTCGCTGGGTCAAAATCCTGGAACCCCCCTCCCTAACAGCACTGTGGATGTACCTACACCATATGGACTGCAGCAGTTCAGGAAGGCAGCTCACCACCGACTTCTCCAGGGCAATTAGGGATGGGCAATAAATGCTGGCCTAACCAGCGACACCCACATCCTGTGAAAGAATAGAAAATAGGCTCTCGGGCTGTGGAAGGAGCTAAAATGGATGGGTAAGAGTCTACGACAGGATAAAGCGTATAATTTCAATTTTTTTA
The DNA here is from genome assembly GCF_902713615.1 of Scyliorhinus canicula. Lineage (NCBI taxonomy): Eukaryota > Metazoa > Chordata > Chondrichthyes > Carcharhiniformes > Scyliorhinidae > Scyliorhinus > Scyliorhinus canicula. The sequence continues at coordinate 156,478,821 of NC_052158.1, read as the reverse complement.
ATTACCAAGAAACCTGCACAAAATGTGAAACCCTTTGGGCAGGATGTGAATTAGCAGCTGGCTTAGGAAAACAATCCTGACCTCCTTGAACTCAGGAAGTTGCAGAGTGTGTGGGGATGTGTCAGATGGCTTCATTTGTGTTGCAACGCATGAATTGTTGGAATTGAAAATAAACCTGTTTAACTCTTGAAAGGATATGGGACAGCCATCTGTGTTTTAGATACACTGAGCATTTTAATGCATTCCGCACTTGTCCATTCTTCATTTTCAAAAAGGGGCAGAATGAGAGAGAGAGAGAGAGAGAGCAGGAGGGAGAGTAACAGAGCGTGTGACAATGTCAGAAATAGTAGCAGCAGGAGGCCGTTCGGCCCATCGAGCACGCCCCGCCATTCAGTACGATCGTGCCTGATTTTCTACCTCAGCTCCACTTTCCCATTCGATCGCCAAGGGCGGAATTCTCTGATAATGGGGCTATATCCCCAAGCTCGCGAGAAAGTCCAGGGTGATTCTGCGATTTGCGGGGGCCTAGCAGGGCCCCGGAGTGCCCCTCGCAGCTCCGGCTGCCGATACGGGGTCCTGCACGTCCGGCCGCGGGCCTGTGCAACATGGCAGACCCACACTGTGGGCTGGGCCCTGACGATTTACGCCCCCGCCGCTGAGGTTGCGCACGCCAGCTGATCGGTGGCCCCGATCGCGAGCCTGGCCGTCCAGGAGGCCCCCCCTCCCCCCATCCCCGGTGACGGATCCCACTGTCCCCCACAGCCGCCTTTCCGAGCTCCCGTCGGGTGTAACCATGAGTGAACCACGCCGGCGGGAATTCGGCCAGTTGTCGGCGGAGAATCACATTGGGGGGGGGGGGGCCTCTTTCAATGGCCCCCGACCGGCACTGCGTCGACCGTGCACGCACGGTTGGCGGCGATTCTCCGGTCCCTGAAGAATCGCGGGAGCGGCGTTGGACCCGATCGCGGGTCTGACGCCCATTCTCCGCCCCCGTGCCGAGATCAATTGCAGCACAAAGGCTCGGAGAATCACGGCTCACATCTCTCCATTCCCTTAGTGTTCAAAAATCAATCAGTCTCCGAATGTCCTCACTGGCTGAGCACTTACACCTCTCTGAGGTAGAAAAGGTCCAAAACTCTCTGGGTGAAGAAAGTTTCTGATCTCAGAGCCAAATGGTCGACCCCTGATCCCGAAATTGCGACCTTTAATTCCGGACCCTCCGGCCTGTGGGGACAGCTTCTCACCACCCACCCCGTCAAACCGTCACTGAATCTTCCATGCTACATTGAGATCAACGCTCATTCTTTTAAACTCCATAAAGTACAGGAGCATTCTAGTGAGGGGAAAAACCGGGAGGAAGGGCAGAGTAACAGAAGGAAGAGGAAGGCGAGAGAGGGAGAGAGAAACATAGCGGGAGAGAGTAATACAGAGGAGATGTTCGGAATGGGGGGGGGGAGGGGGAAGAGATTGTAACGGAGAGGGTGAGAGAGAATGGAGAGGGAGAGTGTTAGAGAGAGCGGAAGAGCAACAGAGGGAGAGAGAGAGAGGGGGAAGAGAGTGACAGAGAGTAGGGCAGGGAGAGGGAAAGAGTTTGAGAGAGGGAACAACAACAGAAGGGGGGAGAGTTTCCGTTGGTGAGAGAATTAGAGAGTTAGAGAGAATGGGAAAGAGCATCAGAACCTAGGGAGAGTAATAGTGAGAGAGACACATCGTGAAAGTGGGGGTTTATTGTGGCTGGTGCTTTGCTGGCTTCAGGATGTTAACTGCGGCCAAGTAGTGAAGCTCAACAAAATAACTCGAGGGAAACACAGAAACACTGTCCAGATGAGGGTCCATAAAGAGTTGTGCTGGACTCTCCCTCCCTCTGCTTGCGCCCCCCCCCCTAGGTCCCCCTGCTAGACCCTGACTATCCAGGCCGGGACTTAACCTTTGGGAACTGAGTAAGGCCCAGTAATTAAAATATCCCCCTGTGTCTGAAACAAAGAACAAAGAAAATTACAGCACAGGAACAGGCCCTTCGGCCCTCCCAGCCTGTGCCGATCCAGATCCTTTATCTAAACCTGTCTTCTATCTTCCAAGGTCTACTTCTCTCTGTTCCCCGCCCGTTCATATACCTGTCTAGATGCCTCTTAAATGATGCTATCGTGCCCGCCTCTACCACCTCCGCTGGCAAAGCGTTCCAGGCACCCACCACCCTCTGCGTAAAAAACGTTCCACGCACATCTCACCTAAACTTTCCCCCTCTCACCTTGAAATCGTGACCCCTTGTAACTGACACCCCAACTCTTGGGAAAAGCTTGTTGCTATCGGGATTTCCCACTCTGGGCAGCCCCGGTGGGACGGAGAATCCCGACATTGGAGAATCCAGCCCGCGGGATTTCCCACTCTGGGCAGCCCCGGTGGGACGGAGAATCCCGACAGTGGAGAATCCAGTCGCGGGATTTCTTTGTGGAAGTGCCCACACTCTGGATTTTTGGGAAACACGATGAGAGGTGTCAAGACAACGGATTGGGAAGACAACGTTGAAGAATGGAGGGCACAGAAACGCAGTGCCAGTTCGGATAACAAGCCGGATAGTGAACAGGTGGGCAGGAAAAGGTCGAGGAAGGCCATCCCAAAGCAGTAGTGAAAGATCCAGCAGTGGCAGTACGGAGCGGGATAGCAGGCGGAATAGAGGGCGCAGTTTGACAAGGTCTCAGAATATGGGTGAGACTACGAATGCTACTAGGAATAGAAGCCCACATGCTCGTGTGATTTTGGTGGAGATTTGTGTGTGGTTGGGTCAAGGAAATAAAGGTGTTCTGTGGAGAAGCAGAACCCTTGTCTCCTTTATTCCGGAGGATTGTGGGGTTGGAGGAGCTCACAGCGATAGGCAGGAAACAATGAAATGAAAATCGCTTATTGTCACGAGCAGGCTTCAATGAAGTTACTGTGAAAAGCCCCTAGTCGCCACATTCCGGCGCCTGTCCGGGGAGGCTGGTACAGGAATCGAATCGTGCTGCTGGCCTGCTTGGCCTGCTTTAAAAGCCAGCGATTTAGCCCAGTGAGCTAAACCAGCCCCTAGAACAAGGCCACAGAGGAAAGTACAGATGAAGATTTTAATGTCAAGATATTGCGAGGTGGGAAGCAACGTAGTCAGTGAGCGCATGGATGGTACGGGAACTGAATTTGCTGCAAGTTAAATTGTGGCCCCCCCGGAATTGTGGGTAAGTTGAGGTAGGGTAGAATGTGGGACACCTGCCAGGGGGGCATTGGATGAGTCAAGTCTGGAGGGGACAAAGACACAGATGAGGGTTTCAGCAGCCGACATGCTGGGACAGGCCAAGTCGGACGATGTTATGGAGTTGGAAATGGGCGGAGGAAAGTGAGGTCAGAAAGCTCTTGGTCGAATGTGACACCGAGGTGGTGAACAGACTGGCGGTCTGAGATTAAGACCAGGAAATGGAGCTTGGGAATGGCGTTTGGAGCTGAGTCCAAAAGCAATAGTTCCACTCTTCCCAATAGTTAATTGGAGGAAATGTCTGCTCATCCAGTCCTAGATGTAGGACAAGCAGTCTGATAATTTAGCAATAGTGGAGGAGTCAAGAGAGATGGTGGTGAGTTAGACCTGAGTATCATCAGTGTACATGTGAAAACTAACGGTGTGACTTTGGATGATGTCACCGAGGAGGAGTGTATGAATGAGAAATAGGAGGTGCCATGGATATTGTAAGGATCCTCCTGTTAATCCCTGACTGCCCCTTGTTTTTCCTTTTAATATCTGTTATTCTGCTATTTCAATTTTTGTACTTGGACAACTAAAAAAAAAGTATTATTTATAATGAGACCTATGCCTTTAAAAGGGACTTCACCTTTAAGTTAAAAAAAACAGGGCACTCCATCAGGATGCGCTGTCTGGTCTGACGTCAATGATGGACTTGGCTGGCAGCCCATGAGATTTTTTTTTAATTGCCAGGCCTTAGCTGATATTCGATGCTGATTGGTGCTGACTATTCTGGAATGTTCTTTCTCCTGTGGGACTGTGTTTTGTTTTGAACAGAAGCTGGAGGGTCACAGCTCTGATTTATCTCTCTCTCTCACCTGAAAGATTCTTTCCGAAAGTCCAGAGTGAAGACCTTACTCTCTGCAGTCAGTTTGAGCTGTGAAGCAAATCCAGTCCAGCACCAGCTACAGGCAGGGTCCGTTGTTTAAAACCATTTTTGAAATCTCGTGTGGGGAACTCTGCTCTGATCTCAGAAAGGCTGTGAGACATTCTGGTGGAGTTGGACACAGATAAGAATGACATTGGCCAGAGGCTGTGCTTTTGGACTGAAAGCCCAGGTTAATAAAAGTTAAAGTGACACCCCAGAGGGAATCCTGCAGCCTGGACGTTCTGGCTGAATGTTGATGCCAGAAGATCCTCCTTAGCTGATTTCAATCCCCCCCCCCCCCCATCCTTGCAGGACCGCCTAAGGCTACAACAACTTCAACATCCGAAGCTGGGACACTCGTCTTCCATTTCATATTTTAATTCCGATTGTTATTGTCCCTCCCTCTGTGTGTGTGTCTGTCGTGTGTGTTTGAGTAGAGGGTGGGATGGTAAAACAGGGGAAGTAGTGGATTAACTGGTCATTATTCTATTGTAATTATTGCCGTTTGGGGCCCATTTAGCTCACTTGGCTAGACAGCTGGTTCGTGATGCAGAGCGAGGCCAACAACGTGGATTCAATTCCCGTACCGGCTGAGGTTATTCATGAAGGCCCCTCGCCTAAGGTGTGGTGACCCTCAGGTTAAATCACCACCAGTCAGCTCCCCCTCCTCAAAGGGACAAGCAACCAATGGTCATCTGGGACTATGGCAACTTTACCTTTACCGTATAATTATTGCACGTCTTATCTCTATTTTTGTAATAAATAAACAGTTGTTGTGTTTCACTGACTAATCTGGTACCCGTAATTCATTGGAACAGTCAAGGGCCAAACTTCTCACAAACTTTATACCAATTATTGGTTTTCACTTGTGTTGGGACTCGGGGGTCTGTGGGACTGGAATCGACCGTACACTAACCCAGGGCGTCGTAACAATAGATCAAGAGGTAACAGTGTAGGAGCTGGAAGACAAACCATTGCAAATGATTCTCTGGTGTATCGCGCCAGATTGAAAGACTAGAGGCTGGATTCTCCGATTCTGGAGCTATGTCCCAATGCCGGCGTGGGAATGTTGCCATTTTACGCCAGAAAAACTGATGTAAAATGGGCACCAATTCCCCATTTTTCTGGGGGCTAGCAGGACGGCAGCGAAGAGCACCCGGCTCTAGCTGCCAATACGGCCCAGAGAATTGCTGTGTCCGTGGGCGCGCATGCGCACGGCGGCGGCCTGCACCTGCTGCGCCGTGACACATGGCTGCGCCGTGACACATGGCTGCGGACGCTCGTGGACCCAGCCTGCGAAATACGGTCCCCCCCCCCCCTTCTGCCGGCTCTTGCGCCCTTACCAACCCCCGCAGTGGCCCAGCCCCTGATGAAGTCCACCCCTGCCCGCGGATCAGCCCTCCCCTGACTATGGCGGCACTGGACTGAGTCCACAGCCGCCACGGTGGGTTCCCGACAGGTGGGACCATAAGAGACCCTCACCTTCGGGAACTCGGCCGGTTGGGGGCGGAGAATCGGGGGGGGGGGGTGGGCCTCGGGCAATGCCCTGAGGCCGTCAATACGTGATATGTCGTACACGCAGAGTGCATCGCTTTGGAGTAGGCGGAGCATCGCCAAAGCGGCACCGCCCCCAATTTGGTCGGGAACTTTGGTTCTCCGGCCGGTCGCCAACACCAAATCGAGAATCCCGCCCTGGATGTTTTCATTCCTTGAAAAGAGAATGCAGAAAGGAGATCAATTTGAGGTTGTTGTAATTATGAAGAGGGGGGGGGGTTGATAGAATAGACAGAGAGGGAGCATTTCCACTTGTAAGTGGGGTCAGCAATAAGAAAGAAGCTAAATGTACGGTGGTCACCAAGAAAGCGAACCTGAAATTCAGAGAAACGATCTTGTGAGGAAAAGGGGTTTGAATGTGGATTGGTTGAGATGAATCAGATTGGTACGTTTCAGGGAAACTTTGTAAACTCACGAAGGAGAAAGAAACAGAAGTATGGGCTGATGGGAGGAGATATTGAGCGGTGGTGGAGAGGCTTGACTGGAGCAGAAACATCCGCTTAGGTTCAAGGCCTCTTCCTGACCTCTTAAGTTTTCTGATATGTTCTACGATCTGGTAAAGTGGCAAAGGAGATCACAGGGGGAGAGAAAAATAAATTGTTTATCCACGGTGCATTTCATGACCATGCAGTGTACCAAGCCCTTTACAGCCAATCCGGTACTTTCTGAAAATGAAAATGAAAATCGCTTATTGTCACAAGTAGGCTTCAATGACGTTACTGTGAAAAGCCCCTAGTCGCCACATTCCGGCGCCTGTCCGGGGAGGCTGGTACGGGAATCGAACCGTGCTGCTGGCCTGCTTGGTCTGCTTTAAAAGCCAGCGATTTAGCTGAGTGAGCTAAACCAGCCCCTGAAGTGTGGTCCCAGTTGTTATGGAGGAAATTTGGCATCAATTTGTTCTCAGTAAGCTCCCACAAAGAGCAATATAATAACAGCCAGATAATCCGGACCACAGACTATCAGGAATGGTGGGCGGAGCGGGGAGAAGTATGGGGGCTGGAGGCCTGGGTAGACAACGACATCAGCATTGAGCATCTGGGTAGAATGATCAGTTTCTACACTCTGTTTCATGTAATTCTATGTGATCCTGAGGCTGCCTTTCCAATCATTAGATGTTCTGAGGAATAAATTGATTTTGTCCTTATCTTTGCCAACCACAGGTCATCGAGGATAACACTGGGGTCCGCAGGGTTGTGGTGACCCCTCAGTCTCCGGAATGCTTCCAGCCAAGCTACCCGTCAACCATCTCTCCGACCCATCACCTGCCTCCGTACATCACGCACCACCCTCATCTCATCCCTCACTCGCATGCGGCCTATTACCCCCCAGTCACTGGACCAGGAGACCTACCACCTCAGTTCTTTCAACACCATCTCCCACCAACAATATATGGAGAGCAAGGTAATCAGCCAATGAGAGCGTTAGCGCAAGGGCAGCAGCCGATGTGGTGTCCCATTGCACCACACTTTAGGAAGGATGTCGATACGTTTGAGTGTTTAGAGGTGAGATTTATCAATGTCGGACCAGGGATGAGATTCCATCACTTCGGTCTTGGAGAGTGACTGGAGAAGCTCGGATTGTTCTCCTCAAAGCACAGAAGGTGAAGAGGAGATTTCATTGATCCGTTCAAAATCCTGAGGAGTGGTTATATTACTGGACTAGTGAGGGAAGCACGGAGGCGCAGTGGTTAGCACTGCAGTCTCACGGCCCCAAGGTCCCAAGTTCAATCCTGGCCCTGGGTCACTGTCCGTGTGGAGTTTGCACATTCTCCCCGTGTCTGCGTGGGTTTCATTCCCACAGCCCAAAGATGTGGAGGGTAGGTGGATTGGCCACGCTAAATTGCCCCTTAATTGGAAAAAAGAATTGGGTACTCGAAATTTATATTTTAAACAAATCACTGGGCTCGTAATCCAGGGGTATAGAGAAGTTTAGTTGTTGTATTACTGGACTAGTAACCCGGGGAGGTACAGGAGTGTAGTGGTTATATTACTGGATTAGTAATCCAGAGGGATACAGGAGTGTAGTGGTTATATTACTGGATTAGTAATCCAGAGGGATACAGGAGTGTAGTGGTTATATTACTGGATTAGTAATCCAGAGAGATACAGGAGTGTAGTGGTTATATTACTGGATTAGTAATCCAGAGAGATACAGGAGTGTAGTGGTTATATTACTGGATTAGTAACTCAGAGAGATACAGGAGTGTAGTGGTTATATTACTGGATTAGTAACCCACAGAGATACAGGAGTGTAGTGGTTATATTACTGGATTAGTAATCCAGAGGGATACAGGAGTGTAGTGGTTATATTACTGGATTAGTAACCCAGAGAGATACAGGAGTGTAGTGGTTATATTACTGGATTAGTAATCTAGGTGGATACAGGAGTGTAGTGGTTATATTACTGGACTAGTAATCCAGGTGGATACAGGAGTGTAGCGGTTATATTACTGGATTAGTAATCCAGAGAGATACAGGAGTGTAGTGGTTATATTACTGGATTAGTAACTCAGAGAGATACAGGAGTGTAGTGGTTATATTACTGGATTAGTAACCCACAGAGATACAGGAGTGTAGTGGTTATATTACTGGATTAGTAATCCAGAGGGATACAGGAGTGTAGTGGTTATATTACTGGACTAGTAATCCAGGGAGATACAGGAGTGTAGTGGTTATATTACTGGATTAGTAACCCACAGAGATACAGGAGTGTAGTGGTTATATTACTGGATTAGTAATCCAGGGAGATACAGGAGTGTAGTGGTTATATTACTGGATTAGTAACCCAGAGAGATACAGGAGTGTAGTGGTTATATTACTGGATTAGTAATCTAGGTGGATACAGGAGTGTAGTGGTTATATTACTGGACTAGTAATCCAGGTGGATACAGGAGTGTAGCGGTTATATTACTGGACTAGTAATCCAGGTGGATACAGGAGTGTAGTGGTTATATTACTAGTAATTTGTACATTATTCTGATTAAACTCACCAACCAATTCAAATCTTCTCCTTCTTTCTCTATTTTTTTCTTTTTCTGTTTTTCTCTCCTTATTTAAGGCTGTGTTTTTACTTTTGAACAGAATTCATCCCTCTGTATGGAATGTGCAGCTACATTACAAGGGAGGACCAATTCAGCAAACATGACCGACTGCACAAAAAACTCAAGATTGACCGGCAGAATCGATTGAATAGCCCACCAGCGACGATCTACAAGAACCACCTGAGCTCCTGTGCCTCCATTTACAACGGATATGGGAAGGGACCTTGTGTGGCTGGGGTGGGAGGGGGAGGGGGCGGAGGAACGGGCATCAAGAAGCCAGAGCGAAGAGCAAGGAGCAGCCCCAGGATGAATGAGCAGGATATCCAAGGTAAGGAAGTCCATCCTCACCAGCTGGCTAGACCGCGCGGACGATGTGTCGGGCACCTAGCCATGTGCCAGCCTGGCGGGCGGGAGAGAAAAGGCAGCTCTGGTACCGCATCCCTCAGACCCTGTCACACATCACCGCCCCCCCACCCCGCCCACCACCATCTCACTCAGGATACCCATAACAATGGCTCCTTCTCTCCCCGCAACTCCCCACCCACCACCCCCAACTCCCCAGCCCTGGTCAGCAGAAGAGAGATTAGCCAAAAGAGCATTAGTGGCGGTGATGCCGTCATGGTCAAATAGCTTGCTGAATCTCACCGCCGGGGGTCGCACTGCTGCCGAGGAACGACAAATTGGGTGGGATGTTGGTTGTGTCGTAGAATCGTAGAATTTATGGTGCAGAAGGCAGCCATTCGGCCCATCGTGTCTGCGCCAGCCCTTGGATGGAGCACCCCACTTAAGCCCACACTTTCACCCCATCCCCATAACCCAGTAACCCCACCTAATCTTTTTGGACACTAAGGGGCAATTGATCATGGACAATCCAACTAACCTGCATATCTTTGGACTGTGGGAGGAAACCGGAGCACCCGGAGGAAACCCACGCAGACACGGGGAGAACGTGCAGACTCCGCACAGACAGTGACCCAGCGGGGAATCGAACCTGGGAGCCTGGAGCTGTGAAGCCACTGTGCTACCATGCCACCCCAGTGACGATTGCAAGGGCTGGATGTTAACCCCAGATCTGCAGGGTCTGGAGCAGTGAGGAGGTGGTGCGTCACGGGAGGGTGGCAGAGAGGGGAATAGGTTGAGGTTGTGACGATTCCAATCAGAGATTAACTGGCAGAGTGAGCGCATGGGCTCCCGTCCCTCACCCGCGCTCCCAGATCAGCAACTGTAGCCCCCCCCCCCCCGAAACTCCCCCCTCACAATGTAGACAGCTACAGACAGCCTCCTGTCTCCTTTCACCCCCCCCCCCCCCCACCCTCCTCCCCCTCCCATCGCCTCACTCCCACTCGTATAGCACAAAGCCAGTGCGTGCCTTTGTCAGAAGTCAGTTGCCACAGTGACCAAATTCTTGTCAGGTGAGGAAAGGCTATCAGTTACTAGGCTGACAAAGCACAACACATCTCCTTATTCCGGGAATTTCCCAGCACAGGCAGTACTCCTGTTCTCCATTGTGGAGTGTTTTTCTCCATGTCTCTCTCTCTCTCTCATCATACACATTGGAAACCTGCCTCCAGTTTTGAATAAAACATAAGGAATATCACATTGCTGAGATGAGAGCTGCCCTGGGCTCTATTATCCACACAGTAAATGTGCTTTCGCAATGTCAAACATGTCTTGACTTTTAGATTCTGAGAATGTTTAACGGGTGAGAGAGAGAGAGAGCTGGCAGTGTTTGAGTCATGCACCTGCTGTCTGTGCGTGTGTCTCCGCATGTGTGTGTGTGTCTCCGTGTGTGTGTGTGTGTGTGTCTCTGTGTCTCCATGCCTCTGTGTGTCTCCGTGTGTGTGTCTGTATGTGTGTGTCTCTGTGTCTCCGTGCCTCTGTGTGTCTCCGTGTGTGTGTGTCTCTGTGTCTCCGTGCCTCTGTGTGTCTCCGTGTGTGTGTCTGTGTGTGTGTGTCTCTGTGTCTGTGTGTGTCTCTGTGTGTGTGTCTCTGTGTCTCCGTGTCTCTATGTGTGTCTCTGTGTGTGTGTGTGTGTATCTCCGTGTCTCTGTCTGTCGCTGTGTGTGTGTCTCTGTGTGTGTGTGTGTGTGTGTGTCTCTGTGTCTCCATGCCTCTGTGTGTCTCCGTGTGTGTGTCTGTATGTGTGTGTCTCTGTGTCTGTGTGTGTCTCTGTGTGTGTGTCTCTGTGTCTCCGTGTCTCTATGTGTGTCTGTGTGTGTGTGTGTGTATCTCCGTGTCTCTGTCTGTCGCCGTGTGTGTGTCGCCGTGTGTGTCGCCGTGTGTGTGTCGCGTGTGTGTGTCGCCGTGTGTGTGTCTCTGTGTCTCTGTGCCTCCTCCGTGTCTGTGTGTTTCCGTGTGTGTGCCTCTATGTGTGTCTGTCTCTGTGTGTGTATCTACCTGTGTCTCCATGTGTGTGCCGGTCTGTGTATGGGTCTCCATGTGTGTCTGTGTTTGCCTGTGTGTCTCCATGTGTCTGCTTGTGTGTGTGTCCGTGTGTGCGTGCATCTCCACGTGTGTGTATGTGTCTATGTGTGTTTCCATGTCTCCACGTGTGGGTATGTGCATCACCACGTGTGTGTATGTGTCTGTGTTTCCATGTGTCCATGGGTGGGTATGGGCATCTCTACGTGAGTGTATGTGTCTGTGTGTGTTTCCATGTGTCCACTCTTGTGTATGTGCATCTCCACATGTGTGTATCTGTCAGTGTGTGCGTGTGTGTTTGATTTGTCCAAACCGTTAAAGGTTCATATTCTCTATTGATTTGATGCTGTAAGTTAGAACCACAGGAAGGATACAGCACGGTGATGACAGATTGTGTTAATTAGAGTTTTGATCGATAAGGCAGATATGATGGGCTAACAGGAAATTGGCGTTGAGGTCACAATCAGATCAGTGATGTCACTGAACAGCAGAGCAGGCTCGAGGGGCCAAATGGCCTTCTCTTGTGCTCCTGTGAGTAAATTGAGCTTAAACTCTCTTGGCCATTAGAAGAATAAGACCATAAGACATAGGAGCAGAATGAGGCCACTTGGCCCATCGAATCTGCTCCGCCAATCAATCAAGGCTGTTATGCCTGATGAAAGAGACAGGTTTAGCACAGGGCCAAATAGCTTGCTTTAAAAGCAGACCAATGCAGGCCAGCAGCACGGTTCGATTCCCGTAGCAGCCTCCCCGAACAGGCACCAGAATGTGGCGACTAGGGGCTTTTCACAGTAGCTTCATTGAAGCCTACTCGTGACAATAAGCGATTTTCATTTCATTTCATATTTTCTCATCCCCATTCTGTTGCCTTCTCCCCATAACCCCTGATCCCCTTATTAATCAAGAACCTACTATCTCTGTCTTAAAGACACTCAGTGATTTGGCCTCCACAGCCTCCTGCGACAAAGAGTTCCACAGATTCACCACCCTCTGGCTGAAGAAAGCCCTCCTCGTCTCTGTTTTAAAGGATTGTCCCTTTACTCTGAGATTGTGCCCTCTGGTTCTAGTTTTTCCTACAAGTGGAAACATCCTCTCCACGTGCACTCTATCCAGGCCTCACAGTATCTTGTACGTTTCAATAAGATTCCCCCCCTCATCCTTCTAAACTCCAACGAGTACAGACCCAGAGTCCTCAAACGTTCCTCCACGTTCTTCAGCCAATGAGATTACTGGTGACGACAAACAAAAAGGTCATCTTGTTGACGGCATGCAGACCCCCAGACTAAAATCTCATTGGAAATGTAACATCCCCAGGGCCCCAGATGATTTTGCCAAATGGTGGAACACTGCGAATACGGCTCTTCATTAAGTGACATGTTACGTGATCGTCTTGCTTGTGGCATTAACAACCTCCGTGTCCAAACACCATGATTAGCCGAAACAAAAATACCCCTGGATGGGCTGAACAGGGCTTTTCTGAACTACAGTGCGTGCGGGAAGGCGAGGTGAATCAACTGTGGAGGGGAACGGCTGCTAGATGAGGACCCCAAGTGACGGACACGGAGGGGGCTGAACTGAGATCCCAGGAGCAGGATCGTGGACAGAAGCAAAGAAGAAAAACGAGCCGTCAGCCCAGGAACCTTGATGAGTTTTTCAGATGTGGAGGAGACCCTCAAGAGATGTGACACTGCAAAGATTTTTGTTCACTTCAATTGTAACAGGAAGGGTCACATTCAAGCAGGATGCCAGGCCAGGCAGGGTGCGCCTAGCATTAAAAAGAAACACACCTTGACTCCAGTACATAAACTAGTGGAATATTCTGAGGAAGAATCCAAAATCTATCAGTTGATCTTGGTTAAAGTGAGCAAGACGGCTCCTATCGAGATAGTACCCGAATGGTTAACGGGCGACCATTGATTCTGGAGGTCGACATGGGCACTCCAGCCACGGTGGTGAGTGAGCAAACGGTAGCTGCGAGAAGGAGTCCAACCTCTGAGACTAGGCAGAGCGGCTGCTGAGATCGCAACTTATATCAGGGAAACCCTAAAGATATCTGACACCGCGGCTGCACTGGTGTTGTATCAACATCAATCTGCTCAATTACCCATAATTGTTGTGGAAGATCAGGGGCCAAGCTTGATGTGTGGGCCTGCCCACGACAGGTATAGCTAAAGTGGCTATAAAGTTTTAAAATATTGGATGCCGCTTTTCAAAATGAGCTCGGCCAAGTACAAGGGTTCAAGGCCGATATCTACCTGAACCCCGATTCAGCCCATCCCATACGCTCTACATTAAAGTTGAGGCCGAGTTGGCACATTTGGAGGAATTAGGGATCATGAGCCTGGTACAGTTCTCCAAGTGGGCGGCCCCTATTGCTCCTGTCCTAAAACCTAACTGCACTGTCAGGATCTGTGGCGATTACAAACTCACCATAAATCAAGAAACCCAAATCGACAATTCAATTACTCGGAGAAAAGATCTTTACGCAAAGCTTAGAACTTAGAACAGTACAGCACAGAACAGGCCCTTCGGCCCTCAATGTTGTGCCGAGCAATGATCACCCTACTCAAACCCACGTATCCACCCTATACCCATAACCCAACAACCCCCCCCCCAACCTTACTTTTTAGGACACTACGGGCAATTTAGCATGGCCAATCCACCTAACCCACACATCTTTGGACTGTGGGATGAAACCGGAGCACCCAGAGGAAACCCACGCACACATGGGGAGGACGTGCAGACTCCGCACAGACAGTGACCCAGCCGGGAATCGAACCTGGGACCCTGGAGCTGTGAAGCATTTATGCTAACCACTATGCTACCATGCTGCCCCGATATACAAAGCTTGGCTTAAGTCATGCTTACCTGCAACTTGAAGTAGGCAAAAGTCTCCAGGAAATATGCACCGATCAACACACACAAGGGACTTTTCCAGTGTACAAGGTTGCCTTTTGGAATATCTTCCACGTGTGCATTTTTTCACCAGACGATGGAGAACTTGCTGCAAGGAATTCCGAAGGTCGTGGTAGACCTAGATGAAGTGTCACTGGTGGGGACTTCACAGGAAGAACATCTGACCAATCTGGAGGAAGTCCTTAATAGATTTAGAGATGCAGGTATATAAGACGTAAAAGGGAAAAGTGCAAATTTCAGGCCATGAAGTTACATGTTTGGGTTTGAGGTTGACATCAAAGGCCTACAGTCATTAGAAGGTGAAGTTGAAGCAATCAGAGAAGTTCCTGCACCCAATAACGTTGCGGAGTTAAAACTGTTTCTGGGTATGGTCAAATAATATGGCCGTTTCACCCAGACCTGACAACAACATTTGCGCTGTTGCATCATCTCCTTAAATAATGTCAATGTTGGTACTGGACAGACTTATACAATCATCTAACCTACTGGTTCACTTTGACCCAGACAAACAAATCACCTTAACGTGTGATGCTTCACCCTCTGGGAGAGGAAGCATCCTCTCACCCAGAATGGAAGAGGGCAGCGATTGGCCCATAACACTCGCCACCCGGACGGTAGCCAGTGCAATATACCGACAGATTGAGAAAGATGGTCTGGCAATGATATACGGCGTATAGACATCGGTATGTTTATGGTCACTGTTTTCCCATCATAACCGACCACAAACCATTATTGGGTTTACTCGGTAAGGATAAGTCCATTCCGCCCATTGCTTTGGCCAGTGTGGAGCGGCGAGCTCTGCCTTTGGCTGTCCATGGTTATGTTTTTCAGCATCGACTGGCGATTCCCCGCTCCTGGGTTTTAAGTTTTTTGGATACCTTCAGGAACTGAACTCAGAGGAACGCGGCCCTATCAGAAGTTAAACGGATAGTTTTATGCAGCTGGCATTAAGGTAACTCTGAGCAGTTAAGACCATACCAACTCAGTTGCGAAGACTGGGTATTACTCTGGGGTTCCTGGGTGGGCTGTACCACCCACAGCGAGAGAGCCATTACTGCACGAGCTGTACAATGTGCGCCCTGGTCAAACCGGAATGAAAACATTGGGCAGGAACTACATATGGTGACTGGACATCGACAAAGACATCAATGGTCCAGCAATATGACCATGCCAGCCACAACAGACCCTGCGGCTGAACGACATCCCTAGGAATGGCCAGGCCTCCCTGGGACAAGATTGTGTAGAGATTTTGCTGGTCCTTTCTCAGGTAAGATGTTCTTGCTGCTGGTGGATGACCCCTCCAAGTGGTTGGACATCCAAGGAATGAGTATGAGGAGTTCGGCAGCCACCATCGAAACTTTAAGATGGATTTTCGGGAGTCATCCCTTCCCAGAGGCTATAGTCTCGGATAACGGCACCGCCTTTACATGGGAAGAATCCCAGCGTTTTGCACAGACCAATGGTACCCAGCACATTGCGTACAGCCCCCTATCACCCAGCCTTGATCGGCCTGGTGGAAAGAGGAGTGCAAACCTTCAAATCCATGGTGAAGCAGCAGCCAGAGAGGCCACTGAAACTCGAGCTCTACACTGTCCTCCTTACATACACCAACCCCCCCCAGATCCCCACTGGGGTCACACCGGCGGAGCCATTGATAGGCCGTCGCCCCGATCTCGGCTGGACCCGGCGTTCCCCAATTTGGCAGGTAGGGTGGAGGCGAGGCAAAATAAACACCCTGACTCAACCAATGGTGACAGATCCTTCAAAACAGAAGATGTAGGTTTTATCAGAAACCTCCGGCTTGGACCGACATGGTTACCTGGGAGAATCATAGCAAGGTCGGAGCCTGCATCTTATTTGGTGGGCCAACAAGGGAGACGATGTGGAAGCACCTGGACCACATGGGAAGGAGCAAAGCTGCAGCCTCAACGGCAAAACAAGCGGATCCGGTGGTCACTTCAAATGTTTCTTCATCGGAGCCAGAGGTGAGGGGTTGGGTTGTTTCAGACGAGGCCCCTCTTGCTACTTCAGAGGAAACGGGAGAGTGCGGTCTGCACCAACACACCTTCTGAGACCTTTAAACATCCACCTTTTACTGACCACACCACTGCCTCGATGGTGAGAGAACCTGTCAGAGACCTGGGGCTTTCCACCAGACCTCGCGCGTTGCCTGACACTCTACCACCCCCTCTTGTTCTGCCCTGGTTGTGAACAGCTCCCTCTTGCCATCTTGTAATGTGGAGATTATTGAGGAACTTGAAGGGGGAGGTATGTGATCGGGTGGCACTTTATGGGGCGATCGTTTACAGGCTATGTGACCCCCCCCCCCCCCCCCCCCCCCCCCGTAGCCTATCACGCGGGAGCATGCAAACCCTGACCAATGGGAAGAAAGTGCCGGGCCTGGAGAGCAGCGGCCTGGTGAGTGTGGACCCAGGGGTCAGGGAGCACTGACCTGTGTTTCAACTGCTGCCCATGCCCACGGTTTAACCCCATCATTTGGTCCAATAAATCATTTCATGAATTAAGAGGCCTCTGCGTTGGTATCTCGGGCTATTACAGAGAGGTTTTGTTTTTAACGGAATCACACAGCAAACTCCCATAAACGGCACTTTGATAAGCAACCAGAAAATCTGTTTCCATTGGTATTAGCTCAGAATAATGGGAACAACTCCCCTGTTCTTCTTTGAATTATAGGATGGGATCTTCCCTGCTCACCTGCCAGGGAACCTGCGGCCACACTATTCAAATCATTTGATAAAGCTGGCGGCTCTGACAGTGCAACTGTCCTTCAGTACTGCGCTTGGCATTTAGGCCTCCTTTAGCTCTTTAAACCTCCGTCCTTTGCAGTTATGCGATCAGCGAGATGTCTGACTGTAATTGAAACAATTTCCTCCTTCAGAACCTGCACTTGCCGAGTCACATCGAGTCATAGAGTCTGACAACACAGAAAGAAGCGATTCGGCCCACTGTATCTGCCCTGGCCATCTAACCCCGTGCTGTACCTGTCCTGGCCATCTAACCCCGTGCTGTACCTGCCCTGGCCATCTAACCCCGTACTGTACCTCTCCTGGCCATCTAACCCCGTACTGTACCTGCCCTGGCCATCTAACCCCGTACTGTACCTCTCCTGGCCATCTAACCCCGTACTGTACCTGCCCTGGCCATCTAACCCCGTACTGTACCTCCCCTGGCCATCTAACCCCGTACTGTACCTGCCCTGGCCATCTAACCCCGTGCTGTATCTGCCCTGGCCATCTAACCCCGTGCTGTACCTGCCCTGGCCATCTAACCCCGTGCTGTACCTGCCCTGGCCATCTAACCCCGTGCTGTATCTGCCCTGGCCATCTAACCCCGTGCTGTACCTGTCCTGGCCATCTAACCCCGTGCTGTACCTGTCCTGGCCATCTAACCCCGTGCTGTACCTGTCCTGGGAGTGTTTGATAGGGACAGTGTAGAGGGAGTTTTACTCTGTATCTAACCCCGTGCTGTACCTGTCCTGGGAGTGTTTGATAGGGACAGTGTAGAGGGAGTTTTACTCTGTATCTAACCCCGTGCTGTACCTGTCCTGGGAGTGTTTGATGGGGACAGTGTAGAGGGAGTTTTACTCTGTATCTAACCCCGTGCTGTACCTGCCCTGGGAGTGTTTGATGGGGTCAGTGTAGAGGGAGCTTTACTCTGTGTCTAACCCTGTGCTGTACCTGTCCTGGGAGTGTTTGATGGGGACAGTGTAGAGGGAGTTTTACTCTGTATCTAACCCCGTGCTGTACCTGTCCTGGGAGTGTTTGATAGGGACAGTGTAGAGGGAGTTTTACTCTGTATCTAACCCCGTGCTGTATCTGTCCTGGGAGTGTTTGATGGGGACAGTGTAGAGGGAGCTTTACTCTGTATCTAACCCCGTGCTGCTCAGGTCCTGGGAGTGTTTGATGGGGACAGTGTAGAGGGAACTTTACTCTGTATCTAACCCCGTGCTGTACCTGTCCTGGGAGTGTTTGATGGGGACAGTGTAGAGGGAACTTTACTCTGTATCTAACCCCGTGCTGTACCTGTCTTGGGAGTGTTTGATGGGGGCAGTGTAGAGGGAGCTTTACTCTGTATCTAACCCCATGCTGTACCTGTCCTGGGAGTGTTTGATGGGGTCAGTGTAGAGGGAGCTTTACTCTGTATCTAACCCCGTACTGTTCCTGTCCTGGGAGTGTTTGATGGGGACAGTGTAGAGGGAGCTTTACTCTGTATCTAACCCCGTGCTGTACCTGTCCTGGGAATGTTTGATGGGGACAGTATAGAGGGAGCTTTACTCTGTATCTAACCCCGTGCTGTACCTGTCCTGGGAGTGTTGGATGGGGACAGTGTGGAGGGAGCTTTACTCTGTATCTAACCCCGTGCTGTACCTGTCCTGGGAGTGTTTGATGGGGACAGTGCAGAGGGAGCTTTACTCTGTATCTAACCCCGTGCTGTACCTGTCCTGGGAGTGTTTGATGGGGACAGTGTGGAGGGAGCTTTACTCTGCATCTAACCCCGTGCTGTACCTGTCCTGGGAGTGTTTGATGGGGACAGTGCAGAGGGAGCTTTACTCTGTATCTAACCCCGTGCTGTACCTGTCCTGGGAGTGTTTGATGGGGACAGTGTGGAGGGAGCTTTACCCTGTATCTAACCCCGTGCTGTACATGTCCTGGGAGTGTTTGATGGGGGCAGTGCAGAGGGAGCTTTACTCTGTATCTAACCCCGTGCTGTACCTGCCCTGGGAGTGTTTGATGGGGAATGTGTAGAGGGAGCTTTACTCTGTATCTAACCCCGTGCTGTACCTGTCCTGGGAGTGTTTGATGGGGACAGTATAGAGGGAGCTTTACTCTGTATCTAACCCCGTGCTGTACCTGTCCTGGGAGTGTTTGATGGGGACAGTGTAGAGGGAGCTTTACTCTGTATCTAACCCCGTGCTGTACCTGTCCTGGGAGTGTTTGATGGGGACAGTGTAGAGGGAGCTTTACTCTGTATCTAACCCCGTGCTGTACCTGCCCTGGCCATCTAATCCCGTGCTGTATCTGTCCTGGCCATCTAACCCCGTGCTGTACCTGTCCTGGGAGTGTTTGATAGGGACAGTGTAGAGGGAGTTTTACTCTGTATCTAACCCCGTGCTGTACCTGTCCTGGGAGTGTTTGATAGGGACAGTGTAGAGGGAGTTTTACTCTGTATCTAACCCCGTGCTGTACCTGTCCTGGGAGTGTTTGATGGGGGCAGTGCAGAGGGAGCTTTACTCTGTATCTAACCCCGTGCTGTACCTGCCCTGGGAGTGTTTGATGGGGAATGTGTAGAGGGAGCTTTACTCTGTATCTAACCCCGTGCTGTACCTGTCCTGGGAGTGTTTGATGGGGACAGTATAGAGGGAGCTTTACTCTGTATCTAACCCCGTGCTGTACCTGTCCTGGGAGTGTTTGATGGGGACAGTGTAGAGGGAGCTTTACTCTGTATCTAACCCCGTGCTGTACCTGTCCTGGGAGTGTTTGATGGGGACAGTGTGGAGGGAGCTTTAAGTATTGACTCTGGAAATGTTCAGGACTCCCAATATGTTTTCCATCCCAATCTGCAAAGCAAGCTCCCACTAACAATAATGTGATATTGACCAGAACTGTCTCAGTGACGTTGAATGTGGAAAATTGGCCGAAAACACCAGGGACGGAATCTTTATTATAATCCCGGCAGGCCCATTGTGTCTGCATGGTCCTGCCCCACCGAACCTATCTCCTCTTGTCCTAACTCCATCCTCACTCCTCTGGTCCATTCCCTCCCCATCTATATCCGGGATTCCTCTGATGCCGTGCGTCATATTGACAGCTTCCAGTTCGTGGGCCCTAACCGCCTCCCATTCCCCATGGATGTGCAATCCCTCTACACCTCCATACCACACCAGGATGGCCAGAGAGCTCTTTGCTTCTTCCTCGAAAAGAGACCCGGACAATTCCCATCCACCACCACTCTCCTCCGCCTGGCTGAACTCGTTCTATCTCTCAACAACTTCTCCTTTAACTCATCCCACTTTCTACAAATCAAAAGTGTCGCAATGGGTACCCGCATGGGTCCTAACTACGCTTGCCTTTTTATGGGTTATGTGGAACATTCCTTGTTCCAGGCTTACCCGGGTCGCCTCCCACAACTCCTTTACCGATACATTGATGACTATTTTGGAGCAGCGTCATGCTCTCGCCCGGACCTGGAAAAATTCATAAACTTCGTTTCCAGTTTCCACCCCTCCATCACGTTCACCTGGACAATCTCAGACACTTCCCTTCCCTTCCTTGATCTTTCTGTCTCCATTTCCGGCAATAGACTGCCTACTAATATCCAATACAAGCTCACTGACTCCCACAGCTATCTGGACTATAGCTCTTCACACTCTACACCCTGTAAGGACTCCATCCCTTTCTCTCAGCTCCTTTGCCTCCGCCGCATTTATTCCGACGATGCCAGTTTCCAAAATGGTGCTTCAAAAATGTGTTCCTTCTTCCTCAACTGTGATTTCCCACCTACACTTGTGGACAGGACCCTCAACAGTGTGCGGTCTATCTCCTGTGCCACTACCTTCGCCCCCTCCCCTCCCTCCCAGGACAAGGATAGAGTCCCCCTCGTTCTCACATTTCATCACACCAGTCTCCGTATGCAAAGCATAATCCTCCACCATTTTCACCAACTCCAGCGTGATGCCACCACCAAACACATCTTCCCTTCACTCCCTCTGTCAGCATTCCACAGAGACCGTTCCCTCCGAGACAATCTAGTCCACTCTTCCACCATACCCAGTACCTCTCCCATCACCCATGGCACCTTCCCATGCAATCGCAGAAGGTGTAACACCTGCCCCTTTACCTCTTCCATGCTTAACATCCCAGGCCCAAAACACTCATTCCAGGTTAAGCAGGTTAAGCATTTGCACCTCTAGGGTCAATTTGGTCTACTGCATTCGCTGCTTCCAATGTGGATTCCTTTATATTGGAGAGACCAAACGCAGACTGGGTAATCGCTTTGCTCAGCATCTTCAGTGTGCATTCAGGACCCTGACCTTCCTGTTGCCTGCCAATTTAACACAAGACCCTGCTCCCATGCCCACATGTCTGTTCTTGGCCTGCTGCAATGTTCCAGTGAAGCGCAACGCAAACTGGAGGGACAACATCTCACCTTCCGGTTAGGCAGCTACAGCCTTCCGGCCTGAACATCGAATTCAACAACTTCAGATGATCAGCTCTACCCCACCTCAACCCATTAATTTTCATCCCATTTCATTTTAATTGTCTTTTACCATTTATTTCTTTTCTTACTTTATATATATATTCACCCCCCCCCCCCATCTTATCCACCTTTCGTTACCTTTTCTTCCCTTTGCTTCCCCTCCCCCCACATCCACATCTGTCACAGTTTACCCTCTGATGTTAGTTTCTCTGCTGTTTGGCCTTTCATATCTTTTGTTCTCTCTGGGGACTGCCATTAGCACTCTTTCTCCTTGGTATCTGTGGCTATTAGCGCCCCGTTTCCCTGGGTTTCTGAGGCTATGACTCATTTTCCATTCTCACCCCAGAGTATGAATATTTCCCACTTTCTCTGCCCGTTAGCTTTGACAAAAAGTCATCTGGAGTCGAAACGTTAGCTCTTTTCTCTCCCCACAGATGCTGCCAGACCTGCTGAGATTTTCCAGCATTTTCTCCCTGGGGTTAGGGAATCTTTACTGCTTGTTCCCTGTGATGTTCTGGGATCTTTCTGACCCAGCTGAGAGGGCTAACACGGACCCTCTTGAATTGATTGATTTATTGTCACATGTACCAAAGTACAGTGAAAAGTATTTTTCTGCGGCCGAGGGAACGTACACAGTACGTACAGAGTCGACAAAAGAATAATCAACAGAGAACATTGACAAATGGTACATCAACAAATAGTGATTGGGTACAGTGCGGAACAAGGGGCCAAACAAGAGCAGCATAGGGCGCTGTGAATAGTGTCCTTATAGGGAACAGATCAGTCCACATCTAACAGTGCAGCCGCTGCTGACAGTGCAGCACTCTGTCAGTGCTGTAGTGAGTGTGTCAGTCTGGATCATAGGCTCACGTCTCTCGAGTGGCGTTTGGACTAACTAGCTGTTGGCTGAGATGTGAGGGACCGCTACCCAGTGAGTTCTGACTGCTGCTTGGTTGATATGGAGCTTGATTGGGACGGTTTGCTGGGTTGTGACCAACATTTTCTGGAGTTTTGGCAGAGGAAAATCCTGAGCTGGGGCAGCTCAGTTCAGCACCCGCTGACAATAACTCACGGTGCAGAGGCCCTGCAGGAAGCAAAGCCTGGGACTCGCTGGGCTCCAGTGCATCACATGGTCCCCTCATGCAGTGAGGCTCCGGAGGGGGGGGGGGAGCTTTCAAAAATAAATAGCCCGTTGTGAGGAGACATTTTGTGTTTGTTTGACTTGCTGGCAATGAAGCCACAAAGAGGAAAGTTTTGTTAAAGAGCCATTGTTCATGTTGTTGGCCAAAATGTCAGGAATCGGATCCAACCCACAAACCATCTGAATTTGCTCAAAGTAAGCCAGAAAAACCAGAACATTCCAGAAGCTGCTTTCCAGCGCCCCCTGCAGCCTCAGCTCAGTGAAGCGAGATTCCGACTGACCCCAGCCACCGACTCGGTAACCAATCAGCTGGCTGGCCACAGTTAGACTCAGTGCCTATTGGGCTGAAGAAGAAAAATAGCAACTGGGATTCCAGTGTCTGCAGCCAGCCCGTTCCTATAGACATCTGACACACACCCTGACACACTCACACTCACCCTGACACACTCACTCTGACACACTCACCCGGACTCACTGATTCTGACACACGTACTCTAACACACACACTCTGACACACTTACCCGGGCACACTCACTCACCCTGACACACTCACCCTGACTGACTGATTCTGACACACACACCCGGACACACTCGCTCTGACACACTCACCTGGACACACTCGCTCTGACACGCGCACTCTAACACACTCACAGACACACGCACTTTGACACACTCAGTCTGACACACTCACTCTGATGCATTCACTCTGACACACTCACCCTGACACAGTCACTTTAAAACACTCATTCTTTCATGCTCACCCTGACATGCACACTCTGACATGCTCATTCTGACACACTCACCCTGGCACACTCGCCCTGCCATGTGAACTATGACACGCTCACTCTGACACGCTCACTCTTCCACACTCATTCTGACATGCTCACTCTAACATGTTCACTCTGACACACTCTCTGACACACTCACCCTGCCATGCTCACACTGCCACTCACCTTGACATGCTCACTCTGCCATGCTCACTCTGCCACGCTCACTCTGACACACTCACTCTGACACACTCACTCTGACACACTCACCCTGCCATGCTCACTGCCACACTCACTCTGCCACGCACATTATGCCACTCACCCTGACACACTCATTCTGTCACTCACCCTGACACACTCATTCTGACACAATCACTCTGACACGCTCATTCTGCCATGCTCACCCTGACACACTCACTCTGACACACTCACCCTGACCCATTTACTCTGCCACACACACACTGACACGCTCACTCTACACACTCACCTTGCCACGCTCACGCTGCCCCTCTCATCCTGGTCAACTCAAGGGTCCCAGGTTCAATTCCCGGCTGGGTCACTGTCTGTGCGGAGTCTGTACGTTCTCCCCGTGTCTGCGTGGGTTTCCTCCGGGTGCTCCGGTTTCCTGCCACAGTCCAAAGATGTGCGGGTTAGGTGGATTGGCACCTAACCTGCAGGACCCCGGAGCCCGCCCGCGCTGCCTGCTCCTGCCGGTAAGGGAGGTGGTTTAATTGACGCCAGCGGGATTGGCATAACAATAGCGGGACTTCGGCCCATCGGGGGCCGGAGAATTGCCAGAGGGAGGCCCGCCGACTGGCGCGATTCCCGCCCCCGCTGAATCTCCCGTGCCGGAGAATTCGGCGGCCGGCGGGATTCACGCTGACCCCAGCGATTCTCCGACCCGGCGGGGGGTCGGAGAATCCAGCCCTCTATCTCTCTCTCACACACACTCTCTCTCCCTCTCTCACACACACACATTCTCTCTCTCCCTCCCTCACACACTCTTTCCCTCTCTCACACACACTTTCTCTCTCTCTCACACACACTCTCTCTCCCTCACACAGACACACTCTCTCTCACACACACACACTCTCCCTCTCTCACACACACTCTCCCTCTCTCTCACACACACACTCTCTCTCCCTCTCTCACACACACACACATTCTCTTTCTCCCTCCCTCACACACTCTTTCCCTCTCTCACACACACACATTCTCTCTCTCCCTCTCTCACACACTCTTTCCCTCTCTCACACACACTTTCTCTCTCTCTCACACACACTCTCTCTCCCTCACACAGACACACTCTCTCTCTCTCACACACACACACTCTCCCTCTCTCACACACACTCTCCCTCTCTCTCACACACACACTCTCTCTCCCTCTCTCACACACACACACATTCTCTCTCTCCCTCTCTCACACACTCTTTCCCTCTCTCTCACACACACTCTCTCTCCCTCACACAGACACACTCTCTCTCTCTCACACACACACTCTCCCTCTCTCTCTCTCACACACACTCTCCCTCTCTCACACACACACACTCTCCTTCTCTCTCTCTCACACACACTCTCCCTCTCTCACACACACACATTCTCTCTCTCTCTCTCACTCACACACTCTCCCTCTCTCTCTCTCACACACGCTCTCCCTCTCTCACACACACATTCTCTCTCTCCCTCTCTCACACACTCTTTCCCTCTCTCACACACACTTTCTCTCTCTCTCACACACACTCTCTCCCTCACACAGACACACTCTCTCTCACACACACACACACACTCTCCCTCTCTCTCTCTCACACACACTCTCCCTCTCTCTCTCTCCCTCTCTCTCTCCCTCACACACATTCTCCCTCTCTCTCCTGACGTGTTGGCTAGTGTAGACTTGAGAGATGAACAGACACTTCCAACACTGATGAAGGTTCAACTCAATTTTATTAACTACTCCAAACTAACTAACACACGATGACTGTGGGTCTAAATGATGCTAACTTAAACTAGAGACCTAAGCCTTGTCTGAATCAGTTGATTCTCTCAGCACGTGGTGTGAGTCTGTGCTGGGCTGGATGAGTTCTTGTTACACTGAGAGGCAGCACCCAGAATGAGCGGGAACCGTGGTGCCCTCTGCCTTTATAGTGTGTGTATTCTAACTGGTGATTGGCTGCGGTGTTTGTACATGTTGATTGGTCCCTGTGTTTGTCCATCAGTGTGTGTCTGCACCATGATATACTGATGTATATTATGACATTTCCCTCTCTCCCTCTCTCTCTCTCTCTCTCACACACACTCGCTCTCTCACTCACACACACACAATTTCCCTCTCTCTCTCCCTCCCTCTCTCTCACACGCACTCTTTCTCTCACACACACACACTCTCCCCTCTCTCTCTTTCTCTCTCCCCCCCCTCTCTCTCTCTCCCCCTCTCTCTCTCACACACACACTCTCCCCCTCTCTCTCTCTCCCTCTCTCTCTCCCCCTCTCTCTCTCACACACACTCTCCCTCCCTCTCTCTCTCCCACACTCTCTCTCTCCCTCTCTCTCTCCCTCACACACTCTCCCTCTCTCTCTCTCTCTCTCTCTCTCTCCCTCACACACTCTCCCTCTCTCTCTCTCCCTCACACACTCTCCCTCTCTCTCTCTCTCCCTCACACACTCTCCCTCTCTCTCTCACACACACAGGAATGTTCTCTCTGGCACTGGGAGAGTTCCCTTCTCATCCTGCCTTTCTGCCACAGCTGTTATGAGTTGTGTAGCGAGACAGTGGGCCAGTGATTACATTACTGGGTCAATAAACCAGCGAATGAGAGTTCACGTTACAAGTTGGGCAATTTGAGAATTTGAGTTCAGATTAGAAAAAAGTGACCATGAAACGGTGAGATTGCTGTTTACATCCCCAACCAGCTTGTGTCAGTCATTTCTAGGATGGAATCCTCTCGTTACCCAGTCTGGGCCTGTTTTGGAGATTATGTCGTGCCACCTTGACCAGCAGACGTGTTTTGTTCTCTCATACTTTCATGTTCCGTGCCCAAAGCCTCAACCAAGAATGATGACCGACATCCTCGTGTATTCCTAGAAGCCTCAGATACGACACCTGCCTGTGGTGAGATGTCCTTTGACAAGCAGGTTTCCTGAGCATCACTGATTGTGGCAGCTTCTCTGTGCAAACGTTGGCTTCCTGTATTACAACAGTGGGTACACTTTACAAAAGCATTCAATTGGCTGGCCAGTGCGTTGGGATGTCACGGTGTAGTGAAAGGTGCTATAGAAATGCAGGCTGTTTCTTGCCGTCTTCCCCCAATGCATTTCTGTTTCTAACCCGGGAGGCTTACCCAGCCTCAAACTGGGCGTGTAAAAATCAGGCCAGTGGGTCTCCGATCTCAATCCCAGGACAGGGATTTGGTGAACATAAGAACATAAGAACTAGGAGCAGGAGTAGGCCATCTGGCCCCTCGAGCCTGCTCCGCCATTCAATTAGATCATGGCTGATCTTTTGTGGACTCAGCTCCACTTTCCGGCCCGAACACCATAACCCTTAATCCCTTTATTCTTCAAAAAACTATCTATCTTTACCTTAAAAACATGTAATGAAGGAGCCTCAACTGCTTCACTGGGCAAGGAATTCCATAGATTCACAACCCTTTGGGTGAAGAAGTTCCTCCTAAACTCAGTCCTAAATCTACTTCCCCTTATTTTGAGGCTATGCCCCCTAGTTCTGCTGTCACCCGCCAGTGGAAACAACCTGCCCGCATCTATCCTATCTATTCCCTTCATAATTTTAAATGTTTCTATAAGATCCCCCCTCATCCTTCTAAATTCCAACGAGTACAGTCCCAGTCTACTCAACCTCTCCTCATAATCCAACCCCTTCAGCTCTGGGATTAACCTAGTGAAAGGGGAAGAGAGTGACCTGAGCTGGTTGAACAAAGATTGGTGTCGATGTCCGGCCCACGCTGATTGTTGTTCCTGACTGTGGCCTGGGCGAGACTGTGTTTGGTGCTGAATGGTCCAAACTGGAGCATTGATGAGCAACTCCCCATAGCAATCAAATTTTCCCCACGAGTGATACAAAGAACAAAGAAAATTACAGCACAGGAACAGGCCCTTCGGCCCTCCCAGCCTGCGCCGATCCAGATCCTTTACCTAAACCTGTTGCCTATTTCCCAAGGATCTACTTCCCTCTGTTCCCTGCCCGTTCATATATCTGTCTAGATGCATCATAAATGATGCTATTGTGCCCGCCTCTACCACCTCCGCTGGCAAAGCATTCCAGGCACCCACCACCCTCTGCGTAAAAAACTTTCCACGCACATCTCCCTTAAACTTTCCCCCTCTCACCTTGAAATCGTGACCCCTTGTAATTGACACCCCCACTCTTGGAAAAAGCTTGTTGCTATCCACCCTGTCCATACCTCTCATAATTTTGTAGACCTCAATCAGGTCCCCCCTCAACCTCCGTCTTTCCAATGAAAACAATCCTGATCTACTCAACCTTTCTTCATAGCTAGCACCCTCCATACCAGGCAACATCCTGGTGAACCTCCTCTGCACCCTCTCTAAAGCATTCACGGTTATGCCATCGCTTGTGCTGGGCCCTTGGTGAGGGACAGGCTCCTGGTGGCTCCATTCCCCTGCACCCAGCCTGATAGCTGTTGTTGATACATGAACCCTGACGGTAAGTGTCAGAAACTAAACCTGGGAATGCCTGACCCCCAATCTCTCACTTGTCCAGCTGGGGTCACGGGTCAGCCAATCAGGGGCAGCAGGTCAGGCTCAGTTTATCCCTCGTCTTCTCCATTGCCGAGCTACACAGCATCCCATCGTGTCAACCCCCTCAGATTGGCGAACTTCTGCACTGGCGCAAACTCAGTCTATCTTTTGCTGAAAAAGGCAGCCCACATTGCGTTTGCCCCACCTTGCCCAGGTGATGGCAGGGGAGCTCCCTATCTTGGGCATGACCGGCAGTGTGGGATGTCCATGCTGGCACCCACCTTGCCCAGGTGATGGCAGGGGAGCTCCCTATCTCGGGCATGACCGGCAGTGTGGGATGTCCATGCTGACACCCACCTTGCCCATCGTTGCTCAGTCAGTCTTTGAAACAAGTGCTTTGTGACATTGAAGGATCACAGAAGCTGGAGGAGGCCATTCAGCCCTGTTCAAGTCGGCTCCATCCCTCAGTGCGATGACGGCTGACCTGGTTGTGGTCTCAATTCCACCTTCCTGTCTGCCCTTTACCTGAGAAAGATTTCTTTAACTATCAATAAATTCAAACGCAAAGCTTCCACTCGTCTCCGGGAAGAATTCCACAAACCAATGGGAGGAAACGGCTTCTGAAAAGGGAGACATTTGAAGGGCGGCGCTGTGGCGCAGTGGTTAGCACTGCTGCCTCACGGCGCTGAGGTCCCAGGTTCAATCCCGGCCCTGGGTCACTGTCCGTGTGGAGTTTGCACATTCTCCCCGTGTCTGCGTGGGTTTCGCCTCCACAACCCAAAGATGTGCAGGGTAGGTGGATTGGCCACGCTAAATTGCCCATTAATTGGAAAAAATTATTTGGGTACACTAAATTTAAAAGAAAAAAATTTATATTCAAAAAAGGAGACATTTTAAGATACGGGAAACAAATCACGCTGCAGGTATCCTCTGAACATTTCCCAGTCTCTCATTCCCTGTCCAATTCGCCGTGTGCTGGGTGCAGCCTATTCCTCATCTCCTTTAATCCATTTATAGTCGCTAAATTTGCCCCTCAACGCCCTATGGCTGAGATGAACTCCAAACATGCAATGAAAACAGAAACTGGCGGAAAGGCCCAGACGGCCTGACAGCATCTGTGGAGAGAGAAACAGAGTTAACGTTTCCAGCCTGTGCTCCTCCCTGGGAAGTTATGGCATTGAATTCAATAGATCCGCTAACTTGGGCTGGGATTCCTGGTAGCTGGAGGATGCAGAGGGGATGGAGACATTGTGGGACTGAAATACAGCCAATAGAGCAGAGAGTTGGAGGGAACCCAACAAATGGGGGTAACTCAGATACCGGGTTGGGTTATCGAAAGCTACGGTTTGCAAAGTTGAAGGTTCGATTGTGGTTTTCCGTTTCCATTAAGTCTAACCCACCTCACGGTTGTGACTGAATTTTAATGCTGTCTTTATATTTGCCTTCCAGATTTTGATTCGGAAACAAAAAGGGTCCAAGACATGCTTTCTGGGATGGGGAGACCTCAGGTATGTGTCCTCATCTTCACCGCAAAAAAAAGAACTCAAGGGATTTGGGCCACTCGGGAATCTCTGTGTTTGGAGTGAGGAAATGTCTGGGAGACGGGATCAGTCTCTATTTACTCAGGGAAGTGGTTAGAAAGTGGAACTCACTCCCCCAGGAAGTGCTGGAGGTGACACTCCAATCGGGACCGGAATTTCCCACCCAAAGGCAATGGACCTTTCTTTAGTCCGACAAATGTTCTGTCCCCGCCGGCAAGAATTACTGCCATGGGCAAGATGGGAAAACCCCGATCACAAAATCAGAAGCTAGACAAGTACATGGCAGCAAAGGGAAAGGAGAGATATATGGAATGGGCGACGCTAGCCCTGACCGGGGGGGTGAATCGGGTCCCGGGATGGGGCACGGAGGCTGCCGTGAAACATGGCCGGTTTCACGGCAGCCTTTACGACTCTCCGCATTTGCGGAGAATCGCGCCCCATAACCCTTAATCCCTTTATTCTTCAAAAAACTATCTATCTTTATCTTAAAAACATTTATTGAAGGAGCCTCAACTGCATCACTGGGCAAGGAATCCCATAGATTCACAACCCTTTGGGTGAAGAAGTTCCTCCTAAACTCAGTCCTAAATCTATTTCCCCTTATTTTGAGGCTATGCCTCCTAGTTCTGCTTTCACCAGCCAGTGGAAACAACCTGCCCGCATCTATCCTATCTATTCCCTTCATAATTTTATATGTTTCTATAAGATCCCCCCTCATCCTTCTAAATTCCAACGAGTACAGTCCCAGTCTACTCAACCTCTCCTCGTAATCCAACCCCTTCAGCTCTGGGATTAACCTAGTGAATCTCCTCTGCACACCCTCCAGCGCCAGTACGTCCTTTCTCAAGTAAGGAGACCAAAACTGAACACAATACTCCAGGTGTGGCCGCACTAACACCTTATACAATTGCAGCATAACCTCCCTAGTCTTAAACTCCATCTCTCTAGCAATGAAGGACAAAATTCCATTTGCCTTCTTAATCATCTGTTGCACCTGTAAACCAACTTTTTGTGACTCATGCACCAGCACACCCAGGTCTCTGCACAGCGGGATGTTTTAATATTTTATCATTTAAATAATAATCCCTTTTGCTGTTATTCCTACCAAAATGGATAACCTCACATTTGTCAACATTGTATTCCATCTGCCAGACCCTAGCCCATTCACTTAACCTATCCAAATCCCTCTGCAGACTTCCAGTATCCTCTGCACTTTTCGCTTTACCACTCATCTTAGTGTCATCTGCAAACTTGGACACATTGCCCTTGGTCCCCAACTCCAAATCATCTATGTAAATTGTGAACAATTGTGGGCCCAACACGGATCCCTGAGGGACACCACGAGCTACTGATTGCCAACCAGAGAAACACCCATTTATCCCAACTCTTTGCTTTCTATTAATTAACCAATCCTCTATCCATGCTACTACTTTACCCTTAATGCCATGCATCTTTATCTTATGCAGCAACCTTTTGATTGGCACCCTGCTCCCTGAGGCATGCCCCCTCTCAGGGGATAGGGAGCATTAGTAAGCCCAAAGAACCATAGATGGCCAGAGATATTCAGGGTTCAATGAGAAGGAAAAGAGAGGCCTTTAGCAGGTACAAAGGGAGCAAATCAGGGGAGGCATTAGTGGAGTGCAGAAGATGCAGGGTGGAGCTTAATAAAGCAATTCAGAGAGCAAAGAGGGGATATGAGAAAGATCTGGCTGATAAGGGTAGGGGAAATCGCAAGATATTCGATAAATATATCTATAGAATCAATAGAACCCCTACAGTACAAAAGGAAGCCATTCGGCCCATCGGGTCTGCACCAACCCTCTGAAAGTGCATCCTACCTAGGCCCATTCTCCCTTGCCATCCCGATACCCCACCTAACCTGCACATCTTTGGTCACTAAGGGGTAATTTATCATGTACAATCCCCCTAACCCACACATCTTCGGATTGTGGATGGAAACCCCGCAGACACAGGCAGAAAGTCCAAACTCCACACAGTCACCCAAGGCCGGTATCAAACCCCTGTCCCTGGCTCTGTGAAGAGGAGAAGCAGAGAATGAGTAGGGCCCATTCGGGACAAAGGGGGAAATCTGTGAATGGATAAAAGTAGCACAGTGGTTAACACTGTTGCTTCACAGCGCCAGGGACCCGGGTTCGATTCCCGGCTTGGGTCACTGTCTGTGCCGAGTCTGCACGTTCTCCCCGTGTCTGCGTGGGTTTCCTCCGGGTGCTCCGGTTTCCTCCCATAAGTCCTGAAAGACGTGCTGTTAGGTGAATTAGACATTCTGAATTCTCCCTCTGTGTCCCCGAACAGGCGCCGGAGTGCGGTGACTAGGGGCTTTTCACAGTAACTTCATTGCAGTATTAATGTAAGCCTACTTGTGACAATAAAGATTATTAGTATCATCGGTAGCGTGTTGAACGAGTACTTCACATCCGTCTTCATCCCAGAGAATGAGGAGGTAGATGTGGAACTCAGGGAGAGAGACTGAGGTTCTTGAGCAAATTGTCATCGGGAGTGATTGGGGGTGTTGGCAGGAATCTCCAGGATTGGATGAATTGTGCCCCGGGATGCTGTGGGAGGAGAGGGAGGAGACACCAAGGTTATACAAACATTGGAGTTGTGCTGGGGGGGGGGGCGATGGGGACAAAGGCTGTGTGATTGAGTGGGGGGCAGTTCGAGGGCTGAGATCGTGTCATGCAACCTCCTGGAATATGTCCTTCAGGATTTGGCAACTGTAATCTCGGGAAAGGATAATTCAGTGAGAGAGTGCTCAAAGTGTGGAATTGTGTCCCTGGTGAGCTGTTAATATTGCTTCAGCCAAGTAAATACATATGGATTTCTTTCAGGAAATAAGACCTCGGGATCGCGTATCTGAGTAATCTGGGATGTGACGTGTGCTGAGTGGATTGGGGAGGAACTCTTTGGCCCTGTGGTTTCGGCAGCTCTCCCCCCCCCCCACACACCGGGGGTTTTCCTCACCTCGTGTCTGTGTGTGCTGTAGGTTCATTAATAGAGATTGGTTCCTGCGATTAATCAATGACTTCATCATCGTTGTGACAGTTGTCGATTCTCTGGACCACGAGTCAACTCCTCAGGTTCCAGTTTTGGTGTTGTGTAGTTTTCAGTTCGCCCAGCAGATGGCCCACTATTACCAGCAGATTGAGGTCCGTGTTCACCTCGCTGTTGATGAATTATTTTACAGGAGATTTTTTACTTTCCGGGATTCCCAGTACTGTGGCCTCACCTCCCTGTATGGAAACCGCCTGGCTTTGTTATACATCATTTCAGCGAGTTTTTGCAGGCCTGATTGTCACCTGGGGTGGGAGTTGAAGGTGTGCGGAGGGTTGAAGAGAGCCAGTGATTGAACCCCATCATCCCCAAACTCCGCACTACCCCCCGACCCTGCACTTCCAGCTAGATCCACAAGGTGGAGTTTGGGCTCTGCCTGACCCACTGAGTCAACAAGGCGCTCACTGTTCTTAATTCTCAGACACGGCAACTGACAAACAAGGAGCAGGTGGAGGCCATTCAGCCCCTCGAGCCTGCTCCACCGTTTAATAAGATCAGTGCTGATCTGATGGTGACCTCAAATCTGCCTCCCGCCTACTCCCAATAACCTTTCACCCCCTTGCTTACCAAGAATCTATCCACCTCTGCCTTAAAGATATTCAAATAGCTTGGTCTGGATTCTCCCAAAATGGGACTATGTCCGCCCGCCGCTGTAAAAACGCTGGCGTTTCACTCCGATCAGCCAATTCACTCACCTGCAGGGGGCGAGCAGGGACCCGGAGTGCTTCACACAGCTTTGGCTGCGGAAACGGGCCCCCGCACTTCGGTTTCGAGTCCGCGCATGCGCAGAGCGGCGGCCTTCAGCGGCCGTGCCGAGCTCCATGGCGCACTCGGACCACATGAGGCTCCCGAACGGCGATAGATGGTTAGAACATTGCGGTTGGGAACTCGGCCGGTCGGGAGCGGAGGATCGCTGGGTGGGCCTCTGGCAATGATCCCCCCAGCCGCGCGGAGTACTCCGCGATCACGCTGATTGCCGGGCCGTGGAGAATCGCTGGACCGGTCCCAGGCCCGATTTCGGCATGACAGTCGATTCTCCACACCCAGGCCGAACGCAGTTTCGGAGCGGGTCTGCGGAGAATCTAGCCCTCTGTCTCCATCACCTTCGGAGGAAGAGAGTTCCGGAGATGCAAAATCAACTGAGGAAGATAATTCCTCATCATTTCCGTTTTAAATGGGTGATCCTTGATTTTTAAACCATGGCCCTCGCTCTAGATTCTCCCGCAAGAGGAAACATCCTCTCCACATCCACCCTGTCAATAACCCTCAGGATTTTACATGTTTCAATCAAGTCAACTCTTACTCTTCTAAACGCCAGGAGATACAAACCCAGCCTGTCTATCCTTTCCTCGTAAGCCAACCTTCCCATTCCTGGTATCAGTCTGGTAAACCTTCTCTGAACTGTTTCCAACATATCTACATCCTTCCTTAAAGAAGGAGACCAATACTGTGCACAATACTCCAGATGTGGTCTCACAAGTGCCCTGTACAAAGGAAGCAGAACATCCCCACTTTGGTAATACTCACAATAAATGATAACCTTCCACATCTTATATAACTCCTTTATGATCATAAACCATCCCCAGGATGCTTTGCGGGAGCAGTCAATCAAACGTTGACGCTGGGTCACACGACGAGATGTTAGGCCTGGGGGGCCCAGATGTTCAGACAAAGACATTGGTTTGAGGAGAAACCTAAAGGTAGAGAGAGAGGCGGAGAGGTTTAGGGAGGGACTTCCAGAGCTTGGAGCCCAGGCGGCTGAAGGTACGGCCACCAGTGATGGAGGGGTTAAAATCAGGGGTGTGCAAGAGGTGGGAACGGGAAGAGTTCAGAGATCTCGGAGGGTCGCGATGCTGGAGGAGAATGCGGAGAGAGGTGGGAATGGGAGGAGTTCAGAGACCCCGGAGGGTCACGATGTTGGAGGAGAATGCGGAGAGAGGTGGGAACGGGAGGAGTTCAGAGATCTCGGAGGGTCGCGATGTTGGAGGAGAATGCGGAGAGAGGTGGGAACGGGAGGAGTTCAGAGATCTCGGAGGGTGATAATTGGAGGCATTGAAAGAGGAGGAAACAGTGTAGGTTAACGATGAGTGAGAGGGACTCGGTGTGGGTTAGACAGAATACAGTGGGCTGGATTCTCCCATTGGCAGAATAAATGCTGATGCCGGCGTGGGAACAGTGACGTTTTACACCAGGCAATGCCCAGCAAAAGCTGCACCGATCCTCCGTCCGTCTGGTGGGGGGGCAGCAGCCGTGCAGCGTAAAGGGCTTTACCTACGGATAGGGCCGGAGAATATCCGGGCCCCTGGCCGTGCATGTGGAAGGCGGCGGCCTGCAGCGCCCGACCCGTACAACATGGCATGGACCGTGTGTGGACCCCGCCTGCCAGATAGTGACCCCCCTGTAACCAGCCTCGCCACTCCCCCGGACCACCCCCCCCCACCAGCCCCCCCCAGCCCTCGATGAAGCCCCCCCCCCCCTCCCACCGCGTCTCCCCCCCCCCTCCCCCAGCTGTGGCGGCACAGGAAACATTCCGCAGCCGTCACGCGAGGTTCTCAAAAAGAAAACAGAAGTGTTCCGCGCCATCAGGAATTCGAGCCATCTGGGGGGGGGAAGCATCGGGGGTGGGCCTCAGCTGACATCCTGAGGAGCTTCGCAAAAGCCCCCCGATTTCGGCGCAAGGGGGATTCTCCGGCCGATCGCCAAAAGCGATTTTGGCGTCGGCCAGCGGAGAATCCAGCCCAATGTTTTTGTTGAATACAGGGTGCAGTAACGTCCTCTTTCCTCTCTGGTGTAATAGCCCATTGAGCCACCAGGTGGGGCTGGTAAGCAGATTCTTTCCGGCCTTTTGAATGGATTACCCAGGATCTCTGTTTTGTGACCCAAATCTGATTGGAGCACGCTAGCGGAGAAACCTAATGTCCCATTCACCAATTCAGCTTTATTTCCTTTTCAATTTCACAATTGACCGGTTCTGAACCGGAGGTATGGCATAGAGGGAAATTAGGCCGATTGGATCAGTAACTGGCTATCACATAGAAGACAGAGGGTGGTGGTGGATGGTAAATTTTCATCCTGGAGCCCAGTTACCAGCGGTGTACCACAGGGATCAGTGCTGGGTCCTCTGCTATTTGTGATTTTTATCAATGAATTGGACGATGGAGTTGAAGGTTGGGTTAGTAAATTTGCTGATGACACCAAGATTGGTGGAGTAGTGGATGAGATGGAGGGCTGTTGTAGGCTGCAAAGAGACATTAATAGGATGTAGAACTGGGCTGAAAAGTGACAGATGGAGTTTAACCCTGATAAGTGCGAGGTGATTCATCTTGGTCGGACAAATTTGAATGCGGATTACAGGGTTTACGGCAGGGTTCTGAGGAATGTGGAGGAGCAGAGAAATCTTGGGGTTCATGTCCATAGATCTCTGAAAGTTGCCACCCAAGTGGATAGAGCCGTGAAGAAGGCCTATAGTGTGTCAGCGTTTATTAACAGGGGGCTTGAGTTTAAGAGCTACGGGGTTATGCTGCAACTATACATGACCCTGGTGAGACCACATTTGGAGTATTGTGTGCAGTTCTGGTCACCTCATTATAGGAAGAATGTGGAAGCATTGGAAAGGGTGCAAAGGAGATATACCAGGATGCTGCCTGGTTTGCAGGATAGGTCTTATGAGGAAAGGTTGAGGGAGCTAGGGCATTTCTCTTTGGAGCGGAGGAGGATGAGAGGCGACTTAATAGAGGTTTATAAGATGATGAGGGGGATAGATAGAGTGGACATTCAGAGACTATTTCCTTTGGTGGATGTAGCTGTTACAAGAGGGCATAACTATAAGGTTCAGGGTGGGAGATAGGGGAGGGATGTCAGAGGTAGGTTCTTTACTCAGAGAGTGGTTGGGGTGTGGAACGCACTCCCAGCCAAGGTAGTGGAGTCGGACACTTTAGGAACTTACAAGCGGTTATTGGATAGGCATATGGAGTGCACTAGAATGATTGGGAGTAGGTTGATTTGATCTTAGTTTCAGACTAGTTCGGCACAACATCGTGGGCCGAAGGGCCTGTACTGTGCTGTACAGTTCTATGTTCTATATATGAACAGTTTGGTTTCTTACAATTTTGCTTTCGAATTCATGCAAATTCCTGCAGTTCGGAAAACAGACTCAATTTGCAGTTATATCGAGCCATTAACATTGGACTTCGTGGGGTGGGGTGGGGTGGGGGGGGGGGTGCGGCGGGGTTGGGGGGGGGGGAATGCGAGAGTCAGGCCAAAGGAACCAGGTCCCTGCTGTCCTGTTGCTGTTACTACGGGGATGGTTGTGAATTGGTTGAGTGTGGGCCTTGTTTATCAGCGATCAAAGGGTAGCCCACTTTCTCAGTAAGACGTCACGGAGCGGAATGGGCTGGAGATGGGGGAAAGGACATGAAAGAATTTGAGTTTCTCTCCCAGGTTGAGTCGGGGTGAGGGCTGAGAGTGAGGGAGGAGCGAGAGTGAGAGGAGGCGGGAAGGAAGGCGGGCGGAGGAGTTGGAAAACAGTCAGAGGCAGGGAGGAGAATGTGGGGTGAGAGGGGAAATGGGAATGGGAAACTGAGGGAAGAGCAGGTGGGGATGCGGGTGAGAACAAACTGGGGGTTGAGCAATGCAGGGGGGAGGGGGGGAGAGAGCATGTGTGGCGAGGAGCATCGCGGGGGAGGGGGAGGGTGAGGTTAGGCAACAGTGTTGTTGTGGAACTGGAAGGTTTGTATTAAGTCAACTCCATCGTTCACCCGGCATGTTTGCAACTTCGACCTGACTCTGAGCTGAGCCTCTGACATATCTCCTCCATCGCCCAGGCCACAACATCACCTCGATCCACTCCTGCCTCATCCGTCTGCCGAAAATGGAAAGCCAGACAGGACGGAATAGGACTCTCCGATCTGGAGGTGACAAAGGAGTTGGGAGAGCAGCGATGGGGGAGATTGAAGTAACTCATCTTTGTAGAGGATCTGTGAAACACGTTTTTCACCCTCTCCTCATCCTTGTTCTGTCAAATAAAGACTCAATTAGCGGCCACTCCACCAACCCCCTGGTGTCCAACACCTTTAACCGACAGAGCTCCTCGTTTCTCTCACATTCTTCTTCAATCTACAACTGGTGAACTCACTGTCTGAAAATCCATGCCAACCTCGCCACCTCTCTGTGAGTCCAATCCTGGACAATATTGATTCTTCATGAAGATTCGCAAAATATTCACATGGGAAACAGCAGAACTGCGAGGAATCAACTATCAGGAAAGATACAGCAAACTGTATTTCAGTTAGGGAGCCGGCGGATGCGGTATTGTCACTGGGCAAATAATCCAGAGACCGAGGGTTCAAATCCCAACAAGGCAGATGGTTGAATTACAAACTCCACATATTCTGTAATTAAATGTCTAATCAAGACCATTTTTTGTTTTAATTCTGTCTCATGTGTTTCCTTTGCCAGGTGTCCAATGTCCAAGCGCGGGCAGCTCTACTCACCTGGGCCCCTCCCCTAGGCCTGATCAATGGGGACAAACACACAAACGGCCTGCCTTACACCTGTAACTATGAAGTGGCCTCTTCGGATAAGGGAAAAGATGGGAAATACAAAATTATTTATAGGTGAGAAGACCCAACGTCTGGAAATTCACACTGGTAATGGAACAGGTGTCAGTGACTGGGAAAAGCAATCAAGCATCCGGTGTCAATGCTCCAAGTACGGGGATAGCACAGGGTTAGACACAGAGTAAAGCTCCCTCTACACTGTCCCCATCAAACACTCCCAGGACAGGTACAGCACGGGGTTAGATACAGAGTAAAGCTCCCTCTACACTGTCCCCATCAAACACTCCCAGGACAGGTACAGCACGGGGTGAGATACAGAGTAAAGCTCCCTCTATGCTGTCCCCATCAAACACTCCCAGGACAGGTACAGCGCGGGGTTAGATACAGAGTAAAGCTCCCTCTACACTGTCCCCATCAAACTCTCCCAGGACAGGTACAGCGCGGGGTTAGATACAGAGTAAAGCTCCCTCTACACTGTCCCCATCAAACACTCCCAGGACAGGTACAGCACGGGGTGAGATACAGAGTAAAGCTCCCTCTACACTGTCCCCATCAAACACTCCCAGGACAGGTACAGCACGGGGTTAGATACAGAGT
Source organism: Scyliorhinus canicula (assembly GCF_902713615.1). Taxonomy (NCBI): domain Eukaryota; kingdom Metazoa; phylum Chordata; class Chondrichthyes; order Carcharhiniformes; family Scyliorhinidae; genus Scyliorhinus; species Scyliorhinus canicula. Next base: position 156,440,153 of record NC_052158.1, on the reverse strand, counting down.
AAAGGTCCCTCTGCACTGTCCCCATCAAACACTCCCAGGACAGGTACAGCACAGGGTGAGACACAGAGTAAAGCTCCCTCTACACTGTCCCCATCAAACACTCCTAGGACAGGTACAGCACGGGGTTAGATACAGAGTAAAGCTCCCTCTACACTGTCCCCATCAAACACTCCCAGGACAGGTACAGCACAGGGTTAGACACAGAGTAAAGCTCCCTCTACACTGTCCCCATCAAACACTCCCAGGACAGGTACAGCACGGGGTTAGACACAGAGTAAAGCTCCCTCTACACTGTCCCCATCAAACACTCCCAGGACAAGGTACAGCGCGGGGTTAGACACAGAGTAAAGCTCCCTCCACACTGTTCCCATCAATGACTCCCAGGACAGGTACAGCACGGGGTTAGATACAGAGTAAAGCTCCCTCTACACTGTCCCCATCAAACACTCCCAGGACAGGTACAGCACGGGGTTAGATACAGAGTAAAGCTCCCTCTACACTGTCTCCCTCTACACCAGGGGTGGGCAAACTACGGCCCGCGGGCCGCATGCGGCCCGCCAAAGGTCTTTATGCGGCCCACCAAGATCAAGTCATTAAAAAAAATGTTTTAAACAATTTTTTTTTTAATTTTAAGGTTAATGGGGGGGGGGGGGGCGTTGGGTTACTGGTATAGGGTGGATACGTTGACTTGAGTAGGGTGATCATTGCTCGGCACAACATGTGTTTCATGTGAAGTTTCTACTTTAAAATATTAATTAATAAAAATTAATTGCTTTTTTTTCTTTAAAAACCTTTTATTTGGGCTATTTTAAATATTAATTATTTTACTTAATATACTATGTGGCCCTTTAAAATTGTGAATTTCTGAATGTGGCCCTTGCACGGAAAAGTTGCCCACCCCTGCTCTACACTGTCCCAGGACAGGTACAGTATGAATCAGAAGAACGATTAATTGGATTTGAGCTGATGCATTGTGCTTGAACAGTGAGTCAAAGTGCATGGGGAGGTTCATGGGGATTCCGTTGAGCTCAAATAAACTTTGATGAAGGGCAGCATGGTGGCGCAGTGGTTAGCACTGCTGCCTCACGGCGCCGAGGTCCCAGGTTCGATCCCGGCCCCGGGTCACTGTCCGTGTGCAGTTTACACATTCTCCCCGTGTCTGTGTAGGTTTCGCCCCCACAACCCAATGATGTGCAGGCTCGATGGATTGGCCACGCTAAATTCCCCCTGAATTGGAAAAAATAATCGGGTACTCTAAATTTATTTATTTTAAAAACGTTTTAATGAACAGATCTGGCATATTGGCTGTTCTCCAGAATTCCTGTAGTGAATCCCAGACCATAAGAATGCCAACTTTGTGACAGCTTCCTACCCAGCACCCAAACCTACCCTGTGAAAAAACCATGATAAAAATAACCAATGGGGCCATGAGGCACATCGGGAGTAGGAGCTGGAGCGGGCCATTCAGCCCCTCGAGCGAGCCATTCAGCCCCTCGAGCGGGCCATTCAGCCCCTCGAGCGGACCATCCAGCCCCTCGAGCGGGCCATTCAGCCCCTCGAGCTGGCCCATTCAGCCCCTCGAGCCCTCTCCGCCATTCAACTCCACCATAGCTGATGACCTTCCTCAACACCATTTTGCTGCCTTATCCCCGTATCCCTCGCTGTCTTTAGTCTGGTGAATGGTTGTGATCTGTCCGGGTCGCACAGCCTGAGGGGCGGTGGAAGCAGATTCAATAATAACTTTCAAACGGGAAATTAATAAATACTTCAGTGGAAACCATTTGCAGGGCTATGAGGAGAGAGCATGGGAGGGGGTTTAACTGGACAGTGAGTGGCCAGGGTGCTGCTTCACTCTGTTTCAATTCTAACGAGTCTGTTTGCACTGTTTTCAGCGGAGAAGAATTAGAATGCAGTCTGACTGATTTACAACCAACCACAGACTACCATATCAGGTAAGTGTATTTGGACAGATCCTTCAAATGGAATAGTTGTTTGGTCAGACAGAACTTGAAGCTTGCTGAGAAGAGGGACATGTTGCTGAAGGATCTCCACCTGCACTTAACAGGACAAACACAAGGGGCGGAATTCTCCGACCCCCCCCGCAGGGTTGGAGAATCGCCCGGGGGCCGGCGTAAATCCCGCCCCCGCCGTGGCCGGAATTCTCCGCCACCCGGGAATCGGCGGGAGCGGGAAACGCGCCGCGCCGATCGGCGTGCCCCCCGCGG